>NC_135087.1:24070000-24207500 GCF_051107435.1 Chaetodon auriga
AAATGATGTGGGCTTTGTAGATAATTGGCAGACTGAAGACCTGTTGTGATTAGGAGAGACGGCATCCATCCCACGTAGGATAGACCCACGTACCGATTTATCTTCAAACACAGGAACCTCAGAAGCATCTCTTAAACCAGGTATACTGCAATTTGAGACTAAAGGAATCAAACTAATCTAGTTTAAATACTACTTATCAGACTGATTTCAGTTTGTACATGTTATTGAAGATTCTTCCATGCCAGCCAAAGGTAGTCACGGGGTTCCAAAAGGTTCTGTGCTTAGATCGATACTTTTCACTCCATATATGGTCTGTTTAGAAACCAATCGGTTAACTAAACTTCAAGACCTGGATGACCTGCAACTTTCTGCTACTAAGTTTGGACAAAACTTAGCAGCAGAAAAGAATCTGGCACCACCATAAGGGAATCTGGCAACTAACTTTGATGAGGATGTTTCCTCACTTTTCCTAACTCCAGCATACAAAACTTTCAAGGATTGCCTTTTTTCACCTACATAAAATTGCAAAAATCAGGAACATCCTGTCTCAAAAAGATGCAGAAAAACTAGTCCATGCATTTGTTAGTTCCCACCTGGATTATTGCAATTCCTTACTATCACTTCCTTACCATCACTTCACTCCTTACTATTGATCATGACTCTAATTATGATTCTGACCCTGCTCCAATACATGGCTAAAGACTCTCTGCCTAATCCAGACTGCTGTAACACATATTCTAACAAAAAGTAGGGAAAGAAATCATATTTCTCCCATATGAGCCTCCTTGCATTCATTCCCTGTAAAATTGAGAATACTGTTTAAAATCTTTCTCCTGACCTACAAATCCAAGATGGTCAGGCACCGTAGCCTATTACTCCACTAACACAGTTCCTAGATTGCAGGCTTACTTGTGGTTCCTAAAGTTTCCAAATGCAGAATGAAAGCCAGATCCCTCAGCTATCAAGCTCCTCTCTTGTGAAACCATCTTTCTATGTCGTTATGGAAGGCAGACACCTTCTATGTGTAAAAGTGGGCTTAAAACTTTCTTCTTTGATAAAGCTTACAGGTAGGCCTGGCTGAAGTTTGCCTTGCACCAGTCCTTAGTTATGCTGCTATAGTCTTGGAGTGTAGAGGGACTTCCCATTAGCTCCTTTCCCTCTCCATCTGTACGCATTCAAGCCCCATAAATGCATATCACAAACTTAGTTTCTTCCCGAGAGTCCTTGTGTCTCCATGGATCATGGCTGTGCCTGGATTGTGGATCATGGTTACGCGTCCTGTCCTGGCCCTGTTTTACACCCACTACAACTATTATTATTATTGTTGTTGTTGTTGTTGTTATGTACATATATTTATCTATGTCTATTTGTCACTGTTTAGAGAGACTCCAGTCTACAGTGTAATGCATACACTTCAATGATAAACCAGATAACTGTAGAGTGACATCAGGCCTCATGATGAAAGAAAGACACTTGATACTACTCATGTATACTTATAGTATAATATACTATAACATATTATTTATTATTAGTTATACACCTATTATTATACCTGTTACTATAATTATTATTGTCATTGCTCTCTCCTTCTCTCGCTCTGCCTGTCTGTTCTCTCTCTCTCTCTCTCTCTCTCTCTCTCTTTCTCTCTCTCTCTCTTTCATAATCTAATGGTCAAGGCAGGCCTGGTTCTGCTTTAGGTTTCTGCCTGTTAAAAGAAAGTTTTTTCTTGTTACTGCTACCAAGTTCTTGCTCATGGGGCAATTGTTTGGTCCCCTGTACATTCAAGAGTATGGTCTAAACCTATGGAAAGTGTCCTGAGATAACTTTTTGATTTGATTTGGTTTGAAGAAAAGAAAATTGAATTGAACTGAATTAAATTCATGAAGACTTAGGAAAAGACAACTGCAGTGCTAAGAAAATCCTACAGTACTTACAGTGGGCTACATAAGTATATCATGAAGCCTGATGTCACTCTACAATTCTGTGGTTTATCAGTGAAGTGCATGCTGTAGACTGGGGTCTCTCTAAACAGTGACAAATAGAAAGATAGATCAATTTTTAGGCTTCATTTGTTTCCTCAATCAAACGTCTGTATCTTCATTGCACTGCATTATCATAAACTATGATGGTCATGGGTCATATCTCTGTCTGTCTGTCCCTCTTCATTTCCTTTCAGTTCTCATGCATTAGTTCCGTGTTCTTGACTGTTTTCTTGCAGTGAATACTTCATTTACTGTCTACTGTGATATCAAGAGCTCTACAATTGATAAAATTATATGAAAATAATGATGTTTATGCAATGATAGGTGTAAATGTGTTAGGCCTACAAATCTACTACTGTACATTATCACTCTTAAGTTTCAACCATATTGAATCAAAAACATCATCTGTCTAAAAACGTCTTATCTATATCCCTTTTTTTCTTGGAAGACTGTGTTTTAGATAATCTGCTATGGTCTGATTATGAGCCTGTACATAATACCTTAAGGACTGCAACTATGTAAACACTCTGACTTGATCAGAGTATTGGTGGTTGGATCCCCCGCTCCTCCACTCTGCATGTTGAAGTGTCGTTGGGCTCACGATGCTATGTGTGTGTCTGTGAATGGGTGAATGTGACGTGCTATAAAGCTATTTGAGTGGTCAAAGTAGTCCATTTACTTGATTGTGCTTTCAAGTTGTCATGGCTGACACAGAATGTGGATTGTAACGTGACTTGATTGATTGCTGTCATGAACAGATGAATGATGCATCATTTTAAATGGTGCTGCGACAAGAAACTGTGGTACGGCATTACCTCCTTTCTTTTCATAATGGATAGTCCATTGTATCCTATGCTAAAGGAGACATAAAAGGAACCACCGAAGGACCTTTCATTAGCATTACTTAATTCAAACAGCTATCATTGTTGCCACATAGATACTTTCAGGTCATTTCACTCAGTTAGGAACCTTCCTAAGCCAAAAAGACTTGATATGATATTTCAATTCTGTTTAGCTTCTTCAGTGTAAGTGTCTTGGTATCGTTTCTGCTGTCTCACCTGCACCTCTTTTCCTGCTGGCTGGTGAAGAACTTGAGAGCTTGAGACAGGAGACAAAGTTCTTTGTTGGCAATGTCATGTAACGTAATACGCATGTTGTTCCACTACTGCACGGCCATTTTAACATCTTATATGTTAATATGGGCTGGGCACTTGTTTGTGCATGACAAAGTAAACAGGAACAACAAATATTCCTGTATCATATACATTACTGTAGCTTGCAGGCAGCTATTCATTCAGTCATTGTTCTTTTTTCACTGCATTATAAAAAAAACTTACAACCCTGATTCCAAAAAAGTTGTGTGAAACATCTGCATCATTTGCAAAAGAACTGTATTTATTGTTAACGTTTTTCTGAAGTGTTCCTGAGCCCATGTAGTAATAACCTTTATACAATCATGTGTTCACAAAATGGTGATCCTCGCCCCATGCTTGTGAATGACTGGGCCTTTCCAGGATGCCCCTTTCATACCCAATCATCATACTATCACCTGCTACCAATGAACCTGTTTACCTGTGGAATGTCCCAAACAGGCGTTTTTGGAGCATTCCACAATTTTCCAAGTTTTTTGTTGCTCCTGTCCCAACATGTTTGAAATGTGTTGCTGTATCAAATTCAAAATAAGCATATATTTACAAAAATCAGTTCAGTTGATAAGGTAAAATAAATGTACTAAATGTCACATTCTAGTTTTATTTACGCTTTACACAGCATCCAACTTTTTTGGACAAAGACTTAAAACTTTGGTGTGTAAATTCATCACAGTAAACATCGTGTCTGCTGTACCTTTGTGTTTATCTTATTGGTGGTGTGTGGTAGGCTAATGAAGGAAATGAACAAAATTATATATGCAGTCACAATATTTCTACTCTGGAGATTTCCTTGTGATGGAGGGCTAAATTGCTTCATGTAAATTTTGTGTTAAACTCACTCTGTAATTATCATTGCGCACACCTCACACAGTGGACACTATGTTTTGAATTAATAAACGTCAAGCAGCAGTTTCAATATTACATCCAATTCCCTATCCTCAAAAAGCCCCGACCCTGGCTTCAGAGAACACTCTCCTCCTGAGACCTTCTGACACCTCATCTACCTCACCCCCCTCCAGTTTCCTGGTGGTATACTATACAGCTATTTTACTGCCAATGGTGTAATAGCTTTGAGAAGACTGGGGAATTAGACACAATTAAGACTGAAACAGTAATCAACATGAGTAAAAAAAGGACAGTGCAGGAAAAAGAGAGATGAGGTAAGAGTGACTCTTGTTTTCTTTTGTCCAGCAAATTCTGTCTATATATGTTTTGCAGGAAAATGCAGGTTGAAAATACTGGAACACAGACACTTGGACTATTAGTAATTGGAGCATAAGACTGAATACCACTCACCATGACAACCCTTGAGTGATGCTGGAGACCTGTATATGGAGATGGATGGAGAGGAGTGATGCCTCATCACACACAGGTGATGCTGCTCAGGGTGAGCATATGATGCTGCTACCACCCGTGGTCTGGTGGCACTCACAGAGTTCAACAACCTGCCTTGCAGAGGCACAGCAATACATCCCAGAATCAGCCACCCAATCCAGGCAGTCTGAGAGAGGACAATAAGACCAGGGGCTGGGTAGAAACCATGTTTCACCAGACCCCGTAAAGGTAAAACACCCAAATGGCACATGACGGAAACAAAATGATTCAAACAGACACACAACGCAACAAAGCAACAGACTCATGACTGAGAAAACCCCATAATTATAAAAACCACCAGTCTGCAAGTCTGTAAAATTTTCTGACACCTCATGCCACTCAGTGAGTTGAGATTAGTCAACCATTGGGGAAAAAAAACAGAAAATCTGAGAAAAATTATGTCTAATTCAAAATCCTTAAACATACACACTTGCCCTCTGGTCTGCAGGTAACTCTATTACAAAGAGCCAAGATGGAAGGACACCTTCTGCCTCCTCCTCTGTACAGGACTGGTAGCTCTCCTTGAGCAGCCATTTGCCAGCTCAGTGGCTGCTCCTGATGTGCTACACTATGCTCACTCCTCTATCTCTATCGCTGGGTCTCCATTTTCTTTCTTAAAAAGACATATACAGGAAATCTTGCAAAGATAGAAATGAAAAAGCCTCAGAGTGAAGGTCATTGCCTGATCCTGCGAAACTTGCAGAGTACCAGAGAAGTCATGAAACAAAATACTGTATATCCACCGGATCATTTTCTGTCCACGTCTCCATGCTTGGCTTGCTTTTCTTTCAATCGAGATCATCCTTTGATGTACACAAAATTTTGCCACACGAGCTTCAACAGAAGACCGCAGCAATGATCTGGATCCCAGAGCAGTGAGAGACAGACAGAGAGAGAGAGAGAGAGAGAGAGAGAGAGAGAGAAAGGTGTGAGGTGGTGTGTGTGTGTGTGTGTGTGTGTGTGTGTGTGTGTGTGTGCGTGTGTGTGGGGGGGGGTGAGTGTGTGTGTGTGTGTGTGTGTGTGTGTGTGTGTGTGTTTGTTGTTTGTGCGTGTGTTGGGGGGTGATTAGAAGTGTCGACAAAGATGGCAAAGGTATGGAGGAATGTGAAGGCACAGAGAAAGATAGAAACGACAAGCATGATGTAAACAGATTGACAGACATTAATGACGAAA
The DNA here is from genome assembly GCF_051107435.1 of Chaetodon auriga. Taxonomy (NCBI): domain Eukaryota; kingdom Metazoa; phylum Chordata; class Actinopteri; order Chaetodontiformes; family Chaetodontidae; genus Chaetodon; species Chaetodon auriga. Next base: position 24,075,681 of record NC_135087.1, read on the forward strand.
AAAGGAGAGAATTGAGGACACAACTGTAAAAGGCAGAGTGAGAGTTCTGAGAGGCATTCTGCCTCTCTCACTGAGAGGCAGAATGTAAGTGAAAGAAAATGTGATATAGAGAGGGACATGCACATGCAGGGAAATTATCTGTGCCCTGCAAGCAACCAAAAAATTCAGAACAAGTGAACTAATTATAAATCTGGCAACCCACAAGGACCAGATAGTTATGACCACAAAAAGAAGTAAAGAGAACACTTTCCTGTTACACTGTATCCTGTACAAAGACAGATGATAAGTCACCAAAATCAAAGAAACACCAGGAACTTCCCACACACACACAGTTCAAAACAAAATTTACTAGGTAAGAAAACTTAAATTGGACAAGCAGCGAAATCTGTCAGTGCATGTCAGTTTGACATGAAAACCAGCAGAGCAACACAGGAAACTGTACTGAGTTTATGCTTAGAAAAAGCAGCAAACAATATATATATAACTGTAACTGTAACTGTACATTCTAACCTTTAAGGTGGAAGTTGTAGTTCTGTTTTAGACTTCATTGGTTTAAACTAGGACCTACAGTGTAAACATGTGCAACTTACTTTAAAAATAACGGACCTAATTATGTTCCTGCCAATAAAGCTCATTTTCAAGTAAAATTTTACAAGCACAGAGAGACTGTGGTAAAAATGTAAGTAGTTAAAATAGCTAACAACGTTTTAAAAAATGAACAAATGTTCCTGCTGCTGCTTTAGTGAGCTTCTGTCTGCCTGCCATCACATTAGTCAAATCAGATGATGCCTGTGGACACCAACGTGTCTCAGTGCCTCCAAAAATAGTAAATAACCAAAGCTAAAAGCTTAATGGCTGCTGATATTTGTGCCAGTAATAGAACAAGGGCTGAAAATTAAATCACAACAGGGTTTCTGTTGCTATTTCGAGTAAGATTTTGTGACGTTTACCAGCAGGAGAGCAGCAGCCACCAGCAGAAGCAGTGATGGCCAAACTCTGCAAGTAATTAAATACAGGTCTGTTGTCTGCCTCTTAGAAATATTCAACCGTTAGTGTCCATGTGTAATTCAACTTTTCTTTCCTACAAAAGATTAAAAACATGAATTCCAGACGTGTCTGTCTGTTCAGCATTATGCCAGTGTCGAATGAGACTACTGAGATGAGCAGCATGCATATCATTTGTTGTGTAAAATATTGTAGGTCTGGCAAACACAGTTTGGCCAGAAAGCTTATTGTAGATGAAAGCAAAGATTCCTCCACTGGAAGAGTGTAATTGTGTAATTAATGCCAGTGTAATGGCATTAACTCTGATGATAATAATAAAGGATTCTGTGCCGCAACACGGGGAGATAGAAAGCAAAGACAAATAGCATGTCTGAAAAGGGTTGAAAGCCAATAACCATCTTAAAAACAACACAACAGTGGAACACAGAATGGATAAGGTGCTCATTTATCAAAATGCTTGCTTTCAGTACCATTAATCTCAGAAACAACTGCTTCACTGAACATATTTGACTTCAGGCATAGAAATTTCTGTTCTATAGCATAAAGAAGAAGATTATGAAATCATTATTTTTGCATATTAATTGTTACACCTGTTAACAAATACCAGTGAATAACCTGCATCCGCCATGTGCATTAATTTGCATCTTTGCTGTTGAAATGGCAATTATGAAAATGTATTTTTTACCTAGTGTCCCAAATAGGAGTTTATGTAGTGTTGCTTATATATATTTAGATGTAGTTTGTGATATTTGAAAGATGTAGTCATTGAATGGATTTTGTGTCAGCAATGACAAATGATCCACAATGTAGTGCTGAGTGTCAGGAGAAGTTAAATGTGTGTTAAAAAACTGTAACAGTATTCAGCAGTTTCAAACACTCCAAATGGGAAACTTGGCTGATTTTCAACCAGCTTTCTGTTATTATAGTGTGTGGAGGAGATGGAAATGAACATCCTTTCCTCTGGGTTGTCTGAACCTACAGCACAAATAAATACTGGATGAAGCATATTCTGTTGTTCAAACTACAGATTGTACTTCCACATTTTTGTATGCCTGCCCCCATGGACACAAAGAGTATACGCTAGAGGTCAGATCAAAAGTGGGGCAGCTCACAACACAAAACTCAGGTCAAACTGTCAAATTAGGCAGTACTGATCAAATATAAATGTAAAATCTGTTACCGTATTGTCTGTTTCTTGCCTGTCCTCAGGATAATAGTCACTGTTTCGCTGTAATATGAGGAAGCCTGTGACAAAGCCACTATTACTTGAAAATGGCTGAGCCGAAACCAAGCACCACTCAACATCAAGTATTTGTATGTTGAAATAGGAAAATTAAACTGATCAAAAAAATTATTAATCTAAATATTTCTGAATAACACTTTTAATAGCTTTGGTTATTTTATTCCTTTAGTCTGACTTTTTAAGGTAGGCTATAGGGTCACATTTTTTGACAAATGTTTTTTTAAGAATTTTTGTATTCATTTTCTGTAGCTCAAATAGAACATTTATTGAATTCATGGTTTACTGTTAACTTGAGTCAACTCTAACATCCAGCACAGCTGCCTGTCCTGAGTGTAGCAACATCTTTCACCTCTGTACACTTGCCACACACACACACACACACACACACACACACACACACACACACATACACACACACACACTAAGTGTAACCCACCTGGCAGGTAAGCGAACACCGGACAAGATTTCTCTAGATTCACAGGAAGAAGTGATGATGAGGGATAGGACTGGACACCGATTGAGTAAGAGGAACATGCAGAGGTAAGTTTTAGCAAGATCACTGTAGTAACACACACATAAAAAATAAAGCACTTTTACAAATAAAGCCGGCTTTCAGTTTGTTTTCTTTTAAAGTGTCTTTTAAATTAGGTGCACCCTTTTTTTAAAAAAAAAAAATGAAATGTCTGTTCTTTTCCAAAAAAACAAAAACAAAAAGAACAAAAGAATAATTCCTTTTAATTTCATTTTACAGATGAAAAAGGAGAGCGTCCTCTTCAATCACGCGGTTGGCTCACCATCCCCCTTGTCATGGAGAGAATTCAGTTCCATGCAAAATCCAATGTATCCAAAAAAAACCCAGCCAGGAAAAGAAAAGACAGGTAATGTTCCAAGGGTCACTTCTTCTGGTTCACCGGACATTCACGTATCAGCTCGAACAGTTCCCCTTTTTAACAGTGTTTTTTTTCAAACTTTTATCACTCCAAACTTGCGTGTTTCTGCTCTCCTCCTGCTGGGTAGCATGGTGGCACGGTGTGGGTGGCACGGTGGCAACACTGTCGCCTCACAGCAAGAAGGTCCTGGGTTCGATTCTCGCTTTCTGTGTGGAGTTTGTCTCCCCGTGTTCACCTGGGGGCATCCTCCATAAAAAATACCCCCACAAGAAGATCACCACCTGGCCAATGGTGACGACGAGATGGGTCCCCGGATGCCGGTCTGGCTGCCCACTGCTCCTGGTCTGCCGCGGAGGAGGGACGACCAGGATGGATGAAAAGTGGAGGATAAATTTCACCTCGTGTGCATGTGTGTGACGAATAAAGGGGAATGTCTCCCCCTGATTCTTCTTTCTTCTTCTTCTTTCTGCTATCGCTTTGTCTGTGTATCTCTTAGCGCATCTCACTAACCTGCGCCAAGGAGGCAGAGCATGAGCCAGTCTCACCAATAACAATTCAGCTACACCCCATGAACGAATGAAATCACCCCTTCCTTCACACAACCACCACATGGAGCGAAAACAGACCCCTGGGATGAAAGAATAAATAAATGAAATGCGGAATGAAATAAAGACTATGATAAGACATTAAATTAAAATAATGCTCAATGAAAAAAAAAAAATTTCTAAATGTTGTAACACTTTTTTTTCCTCGACAGGTTACTCATTCAACAACATTTTCTTTCTTTTTTCAACAGGTCACACTCTCCCCCCTTAAATGTATGCACGTCCCACTGCATGCTTAAAGGGCTGTTTGGTAACTATTGTCTCTGTTACTTCAAAGGGAATGTTTGTTAACCAATCTCTACTAGCACTATCATTGAGAGAATTGGTCAGGGCTGTACTCAAACCTTGAAACAAGGATGTAACAACAGAAACTAGGGAATTACCCAACTCAGGGTAATGGAACCTACGTGCTGGTTCACATTGTCTGAGTGACCTCCTAACATGAGTGTCTGTTTCTGTTTGTCCCTCTGTCCTTTCTACAGTTGGTATCTCTCTTTCTGTATGGTCTTTAGCTTTTGGTTCCATAGGACTTCCTTGACTGTGGCTACTTGGGGCAGATGCAAGATTGTGTCTTGGCATATCATACACCTTGACAAACCTCCTGTCTTGAATGCTCGGTAAGGTAGCAGTTGTATACCAGCTTTCAAATGTGTCATTGTCTATATCAAAGGGTTCTTCATCTTGTCGTTGCTGCCTTGTTTGAGGTCTCTTAGGACTGCTCTTCACGTTTTGTTCCTCTCTCTCAGTTTCAGGAAGAAATCCACAAGGGAGTAAAGGGTCTCTCTGTAGCGTCCATGGTGGTCCTTCCTTCTTTTCCGGTTCCACAGAGTAGACAGGTAAGTCTCCCATCTGCTTGGTAACCACATGGACTGTGGACTCCCAACAATCTGCCAGCTTATGTTTGCTGTGGAGACAAAGGTTACGGACAAGGGCTCGATCCCCAACAGTCAAAGTAGACTCTCTGACAACTCTATCAAATTGCCTCTTGTTTTTTTCTCCGACCTTGCGAGAGTTTCCAATGGCAACCTGATAACTTTCTTCCAGGTGAGATCTCAAGGTCCTTACATATTGAGAGTGTGAACTGGGCTTTTTTCCTTTGATTGGCGCCCCAACAGCTAAGTCTAAAGGTAGCCTTGGTTGTCTCCCAAACATTAACTCATATGGCAAGAACCCTGTGACGTCACTCCTTGTGCAACTGTAAGCATGAGTGAGAGGTTTGACATGGTCTCGCCACTGAGTCTTCTCTTTGTCTCGTAGGGTGCCTAACATGCTGAGGAGTGTTTGGTTATACTGCTCGACAGTAAGGTAAGGACTTGTTTTCACCTTACGAATACCAGCTAATTCACATAGCTCTTTGATGGTATGAGACTCGAAGTCTCTACCCTGATCGCTGTGCAGGCATTCAGTGCAGGCATTCAGGGAACCCACAATGAACCAAGAAGTGTTCCCATAAGGTTTTTGCGATGGTACTAGCTTTCTGGTCTTTGGTGGGGATGGCTACAGCATATTTAGTGAAGTGGTCCGTAATGACGAGGATGTCCTTAGTATTGTGGCTGTCTGGTTCTAATGAAAGAAATTCCATACAGACCAACTCCACTGGTCTGGTGGTTTGGATATTAACTAGCCGGGCAGCCTTGTCTGGCTGGGTCTTTCTCCGAACACATCGCTCAAATGTTTTCACTTTCTTCTCTACATCTGCGGCCATCTTCGGCCAGTAGAATTGTGATCTGGTGAGTTCAAGACTGTGCTCAATCCCTAAATGCCCCATATCATGGTGGAGATTCCTGAGCGCAATGGGTCTTAGGACATCTGGGAGTACTAGTACTCCCTCACACTCTCGTGTCTGGTACAAAATGCTTGACTTCAACTGAAGTCTTTTCCATTCTCTTAGGATCGACTGTGCTTCGGGAGAATCTGCTGTGTGGTCTGCAGGTAAGTTGTTGGTCTCCACCAGCTTGATAACCTTGTCAAGGACAGGATCTTCTCTTTGAAGTTTCCTGATGTCAGACTCACTATACTTAGGTACTGTCAAGGCCCCATCTTGTGACTCACCTTCTTCAAAGACAGCAGGGATTGCATCTGCTTGAATGGCAAGGGATTCAACATAGCCATAGAAAGGTGAGAGCTCTTGACCTTGTCTCACAGTATGTCTTTGACAGGTAGCATTAAGAATCTCTGGGGTCACCAGTTCAAACTTGTTTACGGATGTTAATAGCTGGGAGGTGAACCGGTCAATCCTTTGGCGCTCTTCCTTTCTTCCAGGGCACCATGGTGTCTCCTTGACAACCCATCCGCATCCGCGTTCTGTTACCAGCTTGATGCTTGATATCAAAAGTGAATGTTGAGAGTGCAGCTAACCAATCGTAGCTCATGGCATCAAGCTTGGCTGTGATAAGTAGGTATGTCAAGGGATTGTTATCTGTGATAACAGTAAAGGAGTTTCCATGGAGATAGTCGTGAAACTTCTCTGTGATGGCCCACTGGCCAAGAATTCAAGTTTGTCCGATGGGTATCTTGCAGCACTGCAGGGGAGTCCTCTACTAGCATAAGCGATCACACGCAAGTTCCCTTCCTGCTCTTGATATAAAGCGGCTCCCAATCCTGTTGTGCTGGCATCTGTGTGGAGCACATAAGGAAGCTTAGGGTCTGCATAACCAAGGACTGGGGATGATGTTAGTCTGTGTATGATTACCTCAAAGGCTTGTTGACACTCAGTACCCCAGCATTCACCAAAAGGCTCTTTTGGACTGAGGTATTTTCCATCACTTAGACTAACCTTGACTCCTCCTGGTCAAGGGCTTGACTATCCTTGAATAATCCTTCACAAACCTCTGGTAGTAACCGGACAACCCCATCGGAGCTCCTTTAAGTTCTGTGGTCTCGGCCAGGTTTTCAAGACTTGAACCTTTTCAGGGTCAGTCTTCACTCCATCACTGGATACAATGTGCTCCAAGTAACGCACCAAAGTCTGCAAGAACTTACATTTATCTGGTGAAAGTTTCAAGCCATATTCCTTGAGACGGCTGAGCATATGGATGAACCTAGTCTCATGTTCTTCAAGAGTGTCCGAAAACACTATAAGGTCATCAAGAAAAACCAGGACCTCCTTTAGATGGATGTCACTCATGCACTTCTCCTTGAGCTGTTGGAATGTGCTCGGTGCATTGGTGACTCCCTGGGGCATTCAGTTGAATTCCCAGAATCCAAAGGGGCACACAAAGGTGATTTTATGCTTGTCACTGTCATTCATCTCGATTTGATAGCATCCAGACTTCAGGTCCATTATGGAAAACCACTTGGATTCAGCGAGAGCGGAAAATGACTCTTCCAGGTTTGGCAATGCATTAGAGTCTTCTATTGTTTGCAGGTTTAATTTTCTATAGTCCACACATCGGCGTACATCACCGTTCTTTTTTCTCACCACCACAATCGGTGATGAAAATGGGGACTCAGACTCTTAGATTACGCCTGCATCAAGAAGTGTTTGAAGGTGCTTTTTGCTTCATAATCGTGGGGATGAATTGGGCAGGGTCTCTGATTGGGATCTCATGCTTCAGCTTGATGTGGTGCTGGATTTTGGTCGCATGACCAAAATCAAGATCATGTTGGGCAAACACATGAGAGAAACTACTGAGCTTCATTGTGATTCTTTCTTTCCACTCTTCAGGAAGAGAAGGGCCGAAATGAAAGTTTTCCCCAGGACATTTTACCTCTGCTTGGTGAGTAGAGCACTCAACAACATGCCTCCTCATCAACTGCATGATGATTCTCGATGACAGCATCTACAGCAGTCAGGTCTGCAATAACGCAATTGGAAATGGAAATGAACCAACAGTCTACAAAAAAACACCCCCTGGCAAGGTGGATCTGGATAGTTGCTCTAACAGGCCATATCTCTCTGTGAGCTGACACACATAGAGTCTTCAAGTCTTTTTATTTTACTGGAAGGACTTGCTATTTCCTCCCTCTGAGCTTCACAAAACCATGTTTTTCACTTGTTGTTTGTTTTCTCCTCAGTTGTAGTGTACAAAGGACCTGGCTGTAGCCATGGCAAGGTGAGCTATGGGAAAATGAAAACTCATCACAATACTGATCAAAGAGAGGGTCTAAAGTATTGGTGCAGATTAACAATGTGAACACCACTGTTTGACAGAAGATCTGGAACGATTAAATCCAAGGTGGAAATTTCAGGCCCAGACTCAAGAAAGGCTTTCGGGAACTTGAGGTCAACCTCCACATATCCCAGGTAAGGAACAGGGAGGCCATTTGCTCCTCCTACTTCAAGGATATTGCTGATGGGTCTGATAGGATGCTCAGACAGATGGGTCTGATAAAAGGACTTGGCCACGGTGGTGACCCGTGACCTGGTGTCAAGTAAACAACTGCAGTCCACCCCACCCACATTTACACTGGCTGTACATTTGTTACCTACAAGACATTTCGGCAATTTTCTTTCTTGTGTGACTCTGTGGAAGTGAATTGCAGGGTTTGGTTCACCTGTAGATGGGGAACATGGTGGTTGCTTGGCTTCCATTTGCCCCTCAATGGAAGCCGGTTCTAATTTAACCAGGGAGTGGTGGGTGAGCCATTCTGGGCTTCCCAAGCACGTTGCTTCTCCCTGAGCTCTGCTTTCTTGGCCTGCACAAGGGTGGGATTGGGTATGTTGTTGCGTGTGGATGCAATGTTGCCATCTTCACCACATTTAAAGCAATACCATGGCTTTGGTTTCACCATGGCTGTCATTTGCTGAAGCTGTCCCTGTGGCTGGGTATTTTTAGTCTTTTGTTTCTGTTCTGTACTTACTGTGGCTTTCTTTTTTTGCAGGCTTCTCCGAACTGCATGCACTGAGTTTTACAACCTGAACCTGAAGTTCAGCAATCTGCTTCTGGATGTCTTTGGTCATGGTTAAGAAAGCTTGTTCTGCTTCCTGTGACATGCTAATATCCTCTGTGTAGGACATGTGTGCACCCTGCATATTTGACATGGCTTTTAGCTTGGTAAAAGCAAGGTGCTGTTTCAAGCTACTAGCTTTGTTAGCCTGTTTGTCTTCTTCGGTTTGTAGTAACAGAAGAAGTTCTGCAAATGATGCTGGCTTACTCTTGAGCTGCTCAAGCTGAAGACTGGTGATGAGAAGACTATTCTAACATCCACGACAGAATAGCTTGAGAGGTTGTTTGTCAGCATCATGAGTAGAAATTCCTCCTTCAGTGACCACATAGCTTAAAGCTGTGTAAAGTCGCTGCAGGTAGTCTGACGCTTTCTCTCCAGCATTTTGATTGCTGTTCAAGAATCATGCAAAAAGCTCATCCCCATCTTCAGCAGTGGCATAAGCAGAATCAAGTAAGGTCAGGTACTGTTTGCAGCTGGAGGTGAAAGACTTTCAACAATTTTCCTTACCATTTGGGAGTCAGGAACCGATGGATTGTTCAAGCAGAACTCCACACTGTTGTGCCACGTGTCATAGTCGACCGCAAAGGTTGGCTGAGGAAGTCACCCAGAAAACTGTTTCAGTTTACACGAAGAATGAAGGTGAGATGGAATCTCACTGCTCTTGACAATGTGTTCAACCATAACACATTGCACCTCCGGTGTGTTGAGTTGATCTGAAGGTTAGTGGAGAGGGCTGGTTCTTTCTCCTCTTGGAGAGAGAAGATCTCTTACCTTAGTACCAGTCTGGGGTCTGTAGAGTGTCTGACTCACCTCAGTGGGGGCACTGACGAAGCTAGGGGCAGTAGCTTGGATATCACTTTGTGTAAGGGGCTGCTCAGTTTCCACAGGGATTTCCCTGGTCTCAACAGGGGTCTCACTTCTAATGGATTCACTGATCCTAGCCAGCTCCTCACGGAGGCTATCTCCAAAATCCCTTCCACTCAGCTTAGCTAAGTCTTTCAACCCAGACAGGTAAGTATTTGTTGCACTGGTGTCCACATCACTAGTATAAACGCTAGCAAGACTCTGGACATAGTGGATAACTTCAGGTTTGGTAACAAATGGTCTTTGGTAAGGTAAGACAACTGTCTTACCTTACCAAAGACCAAGTTGGCAACCTCTGCACACTATGTGCCTCAGCATCTGTGGACCCCGCTCCATCATTTTACGTGGCATACCACTTTGTGGCTGAGTTGCCGTCATTCTCAATCGCTTCCACTTTGTTATAACACCACTGACAGTTGACTGTGGAATGTTTAGGAGCAAGGAAATTTCACAACTGGACTTGTTGCACAGGTGGCAATCTATCACAGTACCACGCTGGAATTCACTGAGCTCCTGAGAGCGACCCATTCTTTCACAAATGTTTGTAGAAACAGTCTGCATGCCTTGGTGCTTGATTTAATACACCTGTGGCCATGGAAGTGATTGGAACACCTGATATCAATTATTTGTGGGTGAGTGAATACTTTTGGCACTATAGTGTATGTGGAAACGTTGTGGCTATTGTAAATGTAAATGTATAGGCCTATGTCAGAAACTATAGTGTCACAATTCTCCCCACAGTAAAGACAAATCAATTTTTAGAGTTTAGACAAATATTTTTTCACCATATATATGTTGTTTTGTGTGTCATACTGTTTGGAAGTGGCACAGTTATCACAATATCTTGTGTACTGTACACTAAACACATCACTTCTGAAGTGATATTTGACCATTAGCTATACCCCAGGACTGTCAAGCCTTGAATTCCTACATATTTGAGCACGGATAGTGTGATACTCTTTTGAAGTGGAAGGGTTGTGTTAAGTGTGAAGAATTGATTAAAACAGTTTATGTACTCTAAAGTAGGCATAAGCTGCAGTTGTAAGCATATACAGCTGTAGTTTTATCGTCTACAATGGTAATCTAGCTGAGGAGCACATCATTAACTACCAAAGCTAGTATATGTTGTGGGGTTACAGGTTACGATAACAAATGTCCAGCTCATGATGGGAACATCCAATGTGTAGCTCCATTCTCTATACTTTGTGGAAGCCAGTTGTGGATGAGTTCAGACTTTAGTGCCCAGGCCTAAGAGAAGAAGCACAAACATCTGAGGAATACACTTAAAGCTTGAGGATACCCAAACTGGACCTTTGTGAAAACAGCCACAAGATCCAGGAGGAACACCAACCAGAGGGTGAAGAAAACAAGAACAAATGGAACAACGTTGTCATTCCATGTATGTCTGGAGTGTATGAGAAACTCAGGAGGATTTTCAACAAACACCACGTCCCCATCCACCTGCATTTTTTAAACCCAGCAACACATGAAGACAGAAACTGTTTCACCCACAAGACCACACACTCAAACACTGGAAAAGCAATCTAATGTATGCAGTCCAATGTTGTGAGGAATGCACAGACTTGTATTGGAGACACTACACAACCAATGAACAAATGCATGATTCAGTGCAGGAGGGCCGACTTCTCAGGTCAAGACTCAGCAGTTTACCTGCACCTGAAAGACAAGGGACACTCAAGGGCACTTGAGGACAACAATACACATATTTTGGAAAGGGAGGACAGACGTTTGAAAGAGAAGTGAAGGAGGCCATTTACGTAAAGACAGAGAAACCATCGCTCAACAGAGGAGGATCTCTACAACACCACTTATCCCCCATCTACAATACTGTCCTGTCATCCCTTCCCAGGAAATTTAACAACTCCTCACAGATGGCCTGATGTAACAAGCTTAACAACTGAGATGATGGTAGAGCAGTCGTCCCCTTATCAAAAGGTGGGCGGTTTGATCTCCTTGGGCAAAATATCGAACCCCATATTGGCTCTCAACACTCTTCCATTGGTGTGTTAATGCTTGTATTGTAAAAGCACTTTGAGTGGTTGTCAGACTAATAAAGCGCTGCAGTCCATTTACCATTTAGGGGTCACCAAAACAAGAAATATGAGAATGTAGCACTCAGAAGTGTCATTCGGCAAACAATATACAATAACAAACTATGTCAACAAACTATATTTACAGAATAATAATGTAGATGTGTTCTACTGTAAATGTATCACTTTATATGAATGTAGATATTTTTGAGTAATTTGATTTGTGGGCTTTTCAAACATCTTAAATGACCTTCTTCAGTCCCTGTTACATGACTCCACAACTGAATCTATACTGATACCTGTGGTCATGTGAATTTTCCTGCTCAACTTGGCTGGCTTGACTCTTTGTCATTAGCCTGGTTGGATAAAGAGAGGAAGCTGAATATCATATTGTTTACATGAAAAAGCCACCATGTCATATTCAGATACTATTGGTGCATCCTCACAAATATAGGTATTTCCTTGAGTGCTTGATTTTCCATCAGCATCTGTTGCAGCAAATCCTTTTTTCCAAAGAAACTACACATTGCCAATGTGAGAATACATGGAAAATAAGAAAAAGAAATAACTTGTTCAACACCATTGACCTGTTCAACTTGACTACAGAGTGATTGAAGTAATTTCAAGACAGCAAGTGAAAAACAGCAATACAATTGTGCCAAGGCGTGTGTTTATACATTGTTGTACTTGTTGTGTTTGTTATTTTTATGGCATTTAGTATTTTCATAATCTGTACATAATGTGCATATACATAGTTGTTTTTCTATTCTGTATTCTACACTTTTTTTTTTATCTTGACCCTTTTGTGCCACTCTTTTTGCTTTTTGTAATACTTGCTGGCTGTAACAGCTTAATTCCCCCAGTGTGGGATCAATAAAGTCTTATCATATCTCTTCTGAAACAAAATGCTTTATGAATGGCAAATTTGTTTTCATTTTGATTACCAGGGCCAAGCACGTAGTAAGATGTAATAAGATGAGTAAGAATAAGTGAGATGAAATAAACCAAGGAAATATATGCCTGTTTTTTGTCTGACAGGATATACAACATTACCAGGACTGCGTGATCCCTAATGTTGTACTTCAGTACAGACAGGTGTTATCATTTATGCCCATTTGTTTTTCTTGTTTAATGACCAGTTTTACATTTCATTTTGATTCCCTAATAAATAGAAAAGACTCTATTGACTCATTTTCAAAATAAGAAACAGGATACATGCCAAAGATGAATGTATAAAACAGAGCATGTCTGTCTGCCTGAGCCTCATCTGTTCTGACTGAACTTAATTTGATCCCTGTGTGATGCAGCTGTCATGCTGTGCCTGAAATGAGGTGAGATGCTTGACCTGAATGAAGACCGAGAGACATGAATACATGTGAACTTGTGAACTTATGTGTATTTACCTCAGCATGCTATGGAAGAAGCATTTGGGTCTGTTTTGGCATTTTGTTTTCTGTTCTGTACATCACAATGACACTAAATAGAGAGATATACCCACGTGAAACCAAAATAAAGTGTCTTTGTGTTTCTTAGAGACTGATGCAATTATCAGACCTCAAAATATGCCTCAAGCATTAAATAACAAGTGTAACTGAACATATTGTTCTGGTTCTGGATTTTAGTTTTGTTATTTCCTGTTATATGTTGAGAGTGTTCTTCATATGTCATCTTTTGCTTTATTTCCTGCTTTCCTGGCTTTGACATTGTTGATTTCTTTCACCTGTCCCTCATTAGAATTCCCTCCCTTGTAATGTGTTTTCCCTCGGTCCGTGCCAGTTCCAGCCCTTTCCAGTATTAACCCAGTGTAATTTCTGGACCTTGCCTGTTTTTGAACATTTGGATTCTGCTCCCTGTTGGATTTGTTTACCTGTTTGGATGACCTCCTTTGGTTTTAACCCACTCTCACCAACCCGCAAACCTTTTGTTCTTGGCCATTTTTTAGATAAAACATTTGAACTGCACCACCTCTGCATTTTTAGTCTGTATTTTGGTCCTTGCCATGGTATTCCTAGTTTCCTACTAGGAATACTATGTACCAGTTCTACTACGCACTGACCAGCCATGGACCAGCAGACACTTCATTGAGTGAATTGTATGAGCTGTGCTCTGGTCTCCTCCGCATCAAGGAGAAAATCTTCTTGTTGCCAATATGGAGAGCCAACTCTGTTATCTAAGCCTTGGCTAATTAACTCCATACCTGTCCTTGGGTCACGGACTTCCTTAATGCCCCAGGTTCCTAGTTTGCAAGCTTTCAGCCAGCTAGCCTTGAACTTGCTTCCCAGCCACCTAGCGTCCAACACGTTGGCTTCCAGTCAACACTTTGGTCTACTAACACTCAGCCTGCTAGCAACCAACCCACTAGCTTGCATCCAGTTTGTTAGCCTTCAGAAAGCTAGCTACCAGCCGGCACTCAGGTCAATTAGACTTGGGTTTGTGAGCCTTCAGCCTTCCTGTCCTTAGCTTACCTACTGCTGGCAGCCAGCCAGACACTCACTGGCCAGCTAGCCTCCTCCCAACTCCAGCTCCTGAGTCGGCTATGATCCTGCCCGACTCCACCTCTAATGTTTCCCAGGAGTCTCCATTTTTGGTCCTGATCACTAGCCACTGGCTTCCAAGGGGTCCCCTGCCCGACCTCCAGAGGCGTTCCGCCTTCATCACTGGCCTCCTGCCAGAACTTCTAAGCTGTTCCACTCATGTGTCCTGGCAGCTGGTCAATCTCCGGAGCAGCTCCAGCCATCTGTCCAGCCCCCAGTCTGCCTCCTTGAGGTTTGGAAGTCCACCCATGGTCAGCCTTCTATTCTTCCACTCTCAGACCACTTGCCCCTTTAATCTGTGTTTTCCCTCAGCCTGTGCTGATTTGTTGTTGAATCTTGTGTGTCAAGCGTTCCTTGATACATAAGAATTCAATATTTTCACAATATTTTTGGACCTTGGTTTTGTTTTCCTGGACCATGCCTATTCTTGGACTTTTGGATTCTGCTTCCTGTTGGATATGTTTCGCCTGTTTGGAAGCCTGGTCTGTTTTTGACCCATTACCTGTCTCACCATTTTGTAAGCCTTTGGGTCTTGGTCTTTTTGAAAAATAAATGCATTTAAACTGCAGCAGCTCCAATGTTGTAGTATGCATTTAGGTCCTTGCCCTGGTGTTCCTCGTATCCCCATATGGACAAGCATGACAACACCAGGCTGAGAAAAATTGTTTAACCATGCTCTCTGGTCATAACTTTCATGACTTTTTCATCTCTAACACCCAGTATCACTGATGGGTGATGGTTGACGCTGAACAAATGTTCAGTGCTGTCAGTTTAGCCTGGGGATGAGGCGTAAAGGTAGTTGCCATGGCAGTGATAATCCTCAATATAGTTGTATTTATATAGTGCCAAAACACTACACAAGTTGTCTCACAACACTTTTCATATAGAGCAGGTCAGGACCACACTCTTTATCTACAGACACAACAATTCCCCCATGAGCAAGCACTTTGTAACAGTGGTGAGAAAGAACTTCCTTTTAACAGGTAGAAACCTTGAGCAGAACCAGGCTCTGGGTGGGTGGTCATTTGCCTTGACTGGTTAATGTTCATATTCTTCATATTCTTGTTCGGTGCATACCATTGCTGATTTTCCAGTTTGCCCTTGAAAATGTCATCCTTTTCCAGAACAGCAGAAGGTGGACTGCTCCCATCCATAACACAGAATACATTTACAACAGTGGTAAAAAGTAACCAATCAATTGCTGTACTTAAATAAAATTTTGAGTTACTGGTGCCTTATTTGAGTATTTCCGCATTCTGCTACTTTTTACTTTACCCTATTACATTTCAAATGCAAATATTATACTTTTCACTCTTTATATCTTAAGTTACTTTGCAAATTTAGGTTAACAACAAAAAATATAGTAAACAAAGGAATTATAATGTAATATTATGGATAAGATGATCCCCAGGGTGAAATTCATAAGCTACCACCAGTATATATTGTTAGAAAAAACTTCCACTTTTACCAGCTGCAACATTAAAATAATGTATGCACTAAAACATCAGTAATTTTAATTCAGTAATATGATACATTATTCTGAAATGGGCCATTCTACATAATGAGTACTTTTACTTTAGATGCTGTAAGTAAATTTTGATGCTAATACTTTTGTAGTTTTAATTCAGTTTAACTTTGAAGGACTTTTACTTTGTTATGGAGTGATAGGGTTAGGGTTAGGGATTTGATATGATTTCTACACTGTGGTATTTAGTAAAAGATCTGAGTACTTCTTAAACCTCTGATTTACAGTATGTATGTATTAATATTTTCTTGGGCTTCTATGATCACAGTTACTCACATCCTGTTGTTTTGACATTCACATTAACATGCACAATAAGTGAATATCAATGCCAACAACTGCTCAATTTAAGACAAGAAAGAAGTTTAGTCAACAGTGCGAAATCAACAAGGCAACCAACTGCATTCAACAAAACATTTTATTCTATGATTTATCCAGAGAGTTTTGTCTTGAATGGACAGTCTTCACAGAAACTCATTTGATTTCCTACAGGAAGGGAAAGATGGCAGAAAGCAGGCCAGGAAATACAAGTGTTCCAAATAGCCATTAGATTCTTCCACAGCAACAGTAGAAAGAAAAGGAGATGTGGACACCAGGCTCTGAGCACTCAATAAACTTCATTGGATGATCATTGCTCAAAACATCTCCAGAATCACAGAGTCAACTCTGTATGCCTACAATGATAGCAAAAACATTCAAGCTCCGGACAAAAGTAATGCTGCAGTGGGTGCATTTTTTGGTGAGAGCATTGTACTGCCATAAACAGACCATGTCATAGTCCACAGAGGAGACCAGG
The DNA here is from genome assembly GCF_051107435.1 of Chaetodon auriga. NCBI lineage: Eukaryota > Metazoa > Chordata > Actinopteri > Chaetodontiformes > Chaetodontidae > Chaetodon > Chaetodon auriga. The sequence continues at coordinate 24,092,081 of NC_135087.1, forward strand.
TCATGAGTTGAGTTGAGCCTGTCACTGCTGGAGAGAACTGATGGAGGTAAAGAAAGATGAAGGTTAATATACATCAAAGTCAATGTTTCCCAAACATTTTCATGAGGTTAAGATCACTGAAGTGAGAGTACACACCTACAGTTAGATCTATACATATTTGGACATTGGCATAATTTCTGCTATTTTGTCTCTGTACTTCAGTACAGCAACTGAAGTTAAATAATGACTACGACTGTAATTTCATAGGACCAAGAGTTAATGGACAAGTTCCTATAAACCTAGTCATATTTAGTACTGGTTGCAGATTCTGTCACAGTCTGCCAGCTCCTTACCTGCTGCCACTCTCTCCCAATCTGCACAGATGCTCAGCCAGCACCCTTCACAACTCAGCCACACCCACCTGAGCACACATCTGAGACTCATCTCCAATATGTGCAGTATTTAAATGGCTCTCCCACTCTCACTCATTGTCAGGTTGTTCTTTGCCTTCACCTTCACCTTTGCAAAGAGTCTCAAGCAAGTATCATTGGACTGCCTTCTTGTTATCGAACCCTCTTCGTGGGCAAAAAGAATGGGACACTGAGACCGTGCATTGACTATAGGGGTCTGAAGGACATCACCATCAAGAACCACTATCCACTCCCGCTCATTTCCTCCACCTTCGAGCTGCTCCAAGGGGCCACGCTCTTCACAAAATTAGATCTTGGCAACGTCTACCATCTGGTTCGCATTCGGGAGGGAGATGAGTGGAAGACGGCTTTCAACACCCCCACAAACCGGTGGTGCCCTATGGACTAACCAGTGCCCCCCAAAGTGTTTCAGGCCCTGTTAAACAATGTTCTCAGAGACATGTTAAAATGCTACGTGGTCGTCTACATGGATGATATCCTGATCTTCCCCCAGTCCCACAAAGAACACATCCACCATGTCCAAACCATCCTGCAGTGCCTCCTGGAGAACTCAGTCCTGAAGGCTGAGAAGTGTGTTCCATGCCCCCTTCGTCTCCTTCCTTGGATACATTGTGGCTAGAGATAGCATCCCTATGGACCCAGCCAAAGTCTCTGCCGTCACCGCCTGGCCAGTTCCCGACGTCTGCAAGCAGCTACAGCAGTTCCTGGGGCTCCCCAACTTCTATAGACAATTTGTACAGAACTACAGCTCCATTGCTGCCCTCCTCATGGCCCTCACATCCTCATAGGTGACTCTCCAGTGGACCATGACAGCGGAAAAGGCCTTCCAGACTCTTGAAGCCCGTTTCACGTCAGCAACAATTGCCCAACCCTGAGCGCCAGGATGTGAGAGTGGGGACTGTGTGGTCCCAGCAGTCTGAAACACCAACCAGAAACTCCATCCCTGTTACTTCTTCTCACCACGTCATCCCGTAACATCAAGCCCGATGCCTTGTCCCATCCGTTCCAGGAGAGGGAGGAGAAGGCAGCAGAGACCACACCTATTCTACCCGCTTCCTGTCTGATAGGCCCCGTCACCTGGGAGATTGAGGAGAGGGTGAGGACTGGCATGGAGGGCCAGCCAGGGCCCAGCCCCTGACCACAGGAGCATTTGTTTGTTCCTCAAACTCTGCACTCAGACTCCTCCAAGCTCACCTGTCACCCATGGATTCAGGAGACTCGAGAGGTCCTCCACCAACAGTTCTGGTGGCCCTCCTTTGATGAAGACGTCAAGTGGTTTGTCAATGCCTGTCTTGTTTGCAACCACACCAGCATCTCCATAACGGCAGATCAGGTGAGGAAGGAGCTCAGGAGGATGACGACAAGATGTATATGATGCCCAGATGGCAGCAGCTCCAGACTACTCAGGGACTGTGCAGATCAGCTATGTGGGGTCATCCTGCACATCAGTTCCAGCCCTAGGGAAAAATCTATTGTGTGGTTCAAGTCCGCATTCCAGGGAGCCCAGCCACTTCAGGCCGGTACCCTTAACTTCCACATTGGTGTGGAGGATGCAGTCATCTACCTGCTCCATCGATCTCTTTCTCACCTGGAGAACACTGGGAATGTTTTTTGACTTCTCTAGTGCTTTCAACACAATCCAACATCACTTCTCGGGGGGAAGCTAGACGGAGCTGGAGTAGACTGCCACGTTGCTACATGGACTATCAACTACCTCACCAAAAGACCTCAGTATGTGAGGCTTCGTGATTGTGTGTCTTCATGATTGCGTGAAGGAAGGTACCACAGACTACACTGGTGAACATCCGGGGCTTGGACATTCAGATCGTGGGGGATTACAAATACCTGGGTGTTCACCACAAAAACAAACTGGACTGTACTAACAACACAGATGTCCTGTACAGGAAGGGCCAACATCGTCTCCACCTGTTAAGAACACTGAGGTCCTTTTGAGTATTTAGGACACTGTTAAAAAATTTTATGACTCTGTGGTGGAATCTGCAATTTTCTACGCAGTGGTGTTCTGGAGTTGTGGAAGCTCTGAAGCTCAGGACAAAAAAAGACTTAACAAACTGGTCAAGAGAGCTGGTCCTGTCTCGGACTGCCATCTGGACTTCATCGAGGAGGTGGGTAAGAGCAAGATGTTAGACAAGCTGACATCCATCATTGACAACCCATCCCACCCCCGGCACAAGATGGTGGGGGCCTCAAGCAGCACCTTCTTCTTCTGCATTTTGTCGGCCCATGGCTTTTGATATTTGCTGTAATTTAGGTGGTAGATTAACTCATTGGTTTGAGCTGTCACACCCTCAACCACACATACCAGAGGAGCATATAGGGGAATCTTTGACTCAAATCTGCAGGGATATACACTCAGTGGCGACTATTAGGGACACATGTACAACCATAAATTATGGTTTTATGTTGCTTATAATATTCAGGGTTTTTTTATGCTCTCATAAAGGTGTTGAATTTGTGTTAAATCGGCAAAATGTTTTAACATCAAGGTCATAGTTGGTGGGGGTGTTGTACTGAGCTGCATTATCTTCTAATGTTCTGCCAGCTCATTTATGTAATAAGGGAGAACAAAACATTTGAAACACCTCTCAATATAATGTTTAGGACAACACCACCACCATTAACCTCTGTAATAAAAATATTATTTAATTCATACATTTCCAAATCTGTCAACAAAACCTGAACAATATAAAATTAATTGAAGTAGAATGTGGTTTCATAGCTGCAGACATTGCACCCCCAGCCTATGCATTAAAATACCAAAAATGCAGCCATGTCATCAACTTACCAGCAAGTGTGCTTGGAAAACAATGAAAATGAATGGGGTTCAGTGCTGGAACTACTCAGTGTTTGGAATCGTTTGCCCCATGCCAACTGAAGACAACTGTGAAGTGTCTTTATCTATGGCGCCAAGCTTCGCATTTGTCTACATGATGATACAGTGTGTGAGACGCTCTAAGAAGAGGGATACACAGTATCCCAAAATGGTGACGTTTCTTGTAATCTTTTTTGTAATCTTTTAGAAACCTAAAACCAAAGAGCAACATTTTGTTGAAGTGTGTTAAAATTTGTATTTTTCTGCTTTAATGTAAGTGTTGATGTACATGTTAGGATGTCTGGCTACAACTGGTTTCTTTACTGTAGTAACCAAGCGTTTTGTCCAAAGGCAATGGGCATGTTATGGCCTCTACATTATTTTGTGGAGTTACAGGTTGCTCTGGCTTTTGGTGAAGTTCACATTGCAGCAGCGCCAAACATACTACCACTGCATCTCCCATCCTCATGGCTTTTTCCTGATATCCTCAAATCTCTCCTGTAAAAGTGAAACACACTGAATATGAACAACAAAGCATAGCTTAGCCCAGAGTTTCTCAATGGGGGTGGTACCACTCCCCAGTGGGCATTCAGAGAACGTAGGGGGGCGGTAGGTGCAAAATAGCAGAGAGGGGGGCGTTTTGCTCCAAATGGCGGGCGTTTCTATGACAGTAACAGTCATTCACAACCAGAGCATTTTTAATAGTCTTCTATGCCTTTTCTCACAATATCACGGAGTGCTTATGAATTTACAAGTGGCGTGGAACACACTGGACGCGTCTGCGGCGTGTGTGCGTGGCAGAACCTGTCGCTTTTTATTTTGGCGCCTGTGTTAATAGGTTAGAGCTGCCACACTGCCCGTGTTAGCAGCGTGGCTCAGCTGCGTCACAGCTGCTTTTCATCGGGGCAGGCATGTCAAACTCATTCCCCAAAGGGCCGTGTGGCTGCAGATTTTTCCTCCAACCAATCAAGAGCTCGCAGTCTGGCCAATCAGCTGTCTGAAGACTGAGATCAGCTAATGAAGTCAAGTCTGGTGTGCTGCTGCTTGGTTGGAACGAAAACCTTCAGCCTCTCGGCCTTTTGTGGAATGAGTTTGACATCCCTGATCTAAAGATCAGGAGGCTCATCTATTTTTAATTGCGAGCCGCATGCGTTTTCAGTTTCCTGCACCCATATTATTTTGAACTGTGATTGGTTCCTCAAGTCAGATCAGTGAAGGGGCCTAATTAATGTTGGAATTTGATAATAAATATATGTTCAACCAATAAAAAAGCGTAACCTTCATTAATTTTACATTTAACAATACATTTACATTATTATTTGATCAAAGAATTCTAACCATTATCAAGCTGTGTTAAATGACAGGGCTACAGTGGCTATGAATACAGTGGGTAGGCCTACATCTCAAATAGGCAAGTGAAATACACAATATCAAACATAAATATCAATTTACAGGTGTACCAACTGCTTTCTTGTTGATGGGGGGCAGCAAGAGGTGTTGGCATTGAGTAGAGGGGCGTTCATCCAAAAAAGGTTGAGAACCACTGGTCTAGCCTAAATCTCACCATCACGCTTGTCAAGTCAACATTTCTGTAGTAAGCATCCAAACAATTTGGTTATGTTCGAATTTATGAAATTTGAATTTGCTTACATTCTATATTTTTACCAACGACTGCTGAGGATGCTGCAAGATGCACAAGATGCATCTTTATACCTCATGTACCCAACCACCAAGTACATATTTAAGAGTCTTGTATGGGGCTGTCTTTTTAAAATGTGTCACATTAAAATATAAACCCTATTTCGAACTTTATTCAGCAAAAAAGTTAGTCCTTACATAAATTTGATAATAATATGTCCTGGTTTGCATGAAGATGAAGGCAGCTTACCAGACCTATGTGCCCTCGGATAGCTCTGTACCCCAGATTCAGTTTAAAGAGTTTAACTCTGTTAAACCAAATCTGTACCTCAGATTCCTCTCCTTTCCTTCAGATTTGACGATTTCTCATTAATTTCATGTCACTGGCTGGTGAACACAATTCTGAGCTCTGCTTGGCAGCAAGAACGTTTCTTTTCTGACATACTGTAGCTCATTTTAAACAATCACTATTATATCCATACCTAACTGCTAACCTGAATCCATTCAACTGTCAGCTCACCTGCCTGTCCTGAACACACACAAACATTAAACATTTCCAGTGAGGCAGCATTAGTATTGGTATACATGTAGCTTTGATTTGTCCTGTATCATGTTGACTAAAGCCAAACTCTGTCCACACTGCCGGCTCAATTGAAATGAACCCACACGGCAAACTCTGGTGACTTGTGTACACAGGACTGTAGAGCTAGACTCTTCATTCTATTTAAGAAGCAGGCAAGAGCCAATATATACATACAATGAACTTGATGCACATGTCAATATTGACTGAAAGTGGTCTTTGGACATTCTGTAAAATGTAAGACTATTATTATTATTATCATTAAATGGTTGATAGAGACATCCTGATCCAACCCTAAGAATATGTATTGGGTCCAATTCTGGCATATTTTAATGGATCAGTATTGTCTATAATAAAGCTGTTCAAAATCTGATCTTCTTTACTCAGCTGCATTTTGTCCACCTCAGTCTACCCATCTGTAAGCTTCATTCACTTGGAACCATGAATGTCTGCACAAAAGTTTACAGGAATCCATTTTATTGTTATAGAGCTCTTTCAGTCTGAACCAAAATGGTGGACTGACTGTCTGACTGACTGACATAGTCACCCTCAGAGGATTCTCCCTCATGAGAACCTGCTGTTGTTGCTATCTTTGTTTCATTTTATTCTAAACCGAATCTGTTTGAGGCTTGTTGACAAAACTGGTAACTATAAGACATCATTTTGTGCTCTGTGAACTTGTGATGGACATTTGATAATCTAAAGCATCCTCATCAACTAATCAAATGAATGACTGGCTCACATCCATTAATCAGTTATGAAAATAATTATTTCCAGCCTCAATGTTATCAAAATGAAAGTAATCTTTTAATTAAACAAAAACAAATGACATTTGCAGTATCATAGTTTTCAGGCAAGCAGCCATCCAAACACATAAATGAACCAAATTCATAATATATGAAGACATATAACATTTAGTATCTCACATGTATAAACAGGAGCTCGTGCTTTTCAAACTGTTGAATAAACTAAAAGCAAGCTACAGTAGAATTATGTCTTGAGTATTGTGAGGAATTCTTAAGGCAGACCTCTGGAAACTGAATCACCTGTGGTGAGGCGTCATTGATTGAGAACTGAGTGTCAGCAGAACAAACCTTAATAACTTTCTTTGTGTTCAAATCTAAAATCTGAACTTTTTACTAAATACCACAGTGATGGGATAAAGGATTGGTGAGTTGAAAAAGCTTTTGTATTGTATAAATGCATCAGAGGCATCATGAGAGGTGGTTAATTAACGCCAACTGGACTCCTCATCGCTCAGGACTGCTGTGTCACCCATAGTGAGGAGAATACAAGAAAAACCATCCTATTTGTATCTCAAATGTGGATACCAGACTCATTTTAATAAGACAGATAACATTCAATCATTAACAACTTCTTCAAAGGCTTATTATCTATTAAGTTGGTCCAGAAGTCTCTTTTTAACAATGCGGTCACAGTGACATTTTTTTCCTCACTTCAACCTGTCTGTTGCTGTAATTTTGCACTATTTTTCTGGTCACTGTGTCCCATATTACCCACAAGGCCACACTGAGCTGAGAATCTCAGGATTTCTTGTCACAGTGTCTCTAGCAAACAAAGGCTGCAAAGAAGCACAGGACTATCCAAACAAGTGCTGTGGAAATTGATTGGGCCCCCGAACCATGGAGGCTTGGTTCTGCCTCACTGTGAGCACAGGGAATAGACCACAGCAATTCAAGAAAAAACCTGAGCACAGAGGACACGAGAGGACAGTGCATGAAGACTGTTTTGACTATGTGAAAGAAAACAGGAAGGAGTGAAGTACTCTGCATTGCACTCAGTGCTTGCGTTATGTATTCCCTCATTCTTTGTAGTTTTAAAAGTAACAGAAAACCAAAAAGTAATAATAAGGTATAGTGCAGGATTTATATAACTGAAACTGATTCATCAAAGAATATCTAGACCCAGACCCTAAGAAAGAGAATGAACAATTACAATATTTGACAATTATGTATTTTAAAAATATCAAATATATTTCATATATATATATCAAGACAGAGTGTACAGAAGTGTTGTAGTGAAGGCTGAAGGCACTTTAAGAATGTACTTCATTAATTTACCAACAGGTTCCATCCCAGGTCATCAAATACCATCGCTGCTTTGTTATGCTCCTCAGAACATCTGTATCAGATGCACCATGTTTCTGTGTGTGACATGTAAGCCTTGCTCCCCAAACCCTGTCAAGCACATGGTTATCATTGTCAAATGGTCTCAGTTGTGCTAGCACTTTGCTTAGATTTAGGAATCAAAACTATTTGGTTAGGTTTAACCAACTACCTTGAACAACTACTTTGTTAGATTTAAGAACCACCACATAACCCTGAGCTCCACCCCTCTAAGTATCTACTACTTGAGGAGGAGCAGTTGCTGTGAGCATCAAATATTGCACAGAAGGGTTTACACTGCAGTTAGTTGAAAGCTAGGTGCATTGCATACAGACAAAGGATACCTTGTACGTCTGACCAACACAAAATCACTGTAGTGTGTAGAAATTAACTTTGGGTCTTCTTTATGCATGTATAGTGGGAGCAAAACATGACCTGTTACATGGCCTGCATAGACAGCTGGACTGATTAAAATAACGGCTGAAATGCCTCTTGTATAGACATTTCATTAGCATGCTCAAACTAGGCTCTGTCTCCATTTCTTTTGTAAATTCAAGGATTGCTCACTTTTGGTGGAGTTTTGCATTGCATGTTTGCCCTATTGTATCCTGTTAACATTAACTGCACTCAATCGTGTTATCATGCTACACAGGACTTAAAACAATTGTGCCTTGAACACACCCATGACCAATTATTCAGTCAAGACCCATCCACTGCATCTGCTTTCACAGTAAAAGAAGGCTAGCCTTTCACCCAGTATCTGTTGACTCATCCATTCACCTTCGTGGCAACACTTTGATGCTGAGTTCAACTTGATATTTTTTTACCTTGTATGCCTCCTGGAGGATATGTGTGAATGTGAAGATATGATTTGATATTATCATTTGTCATAGTATTAATATACAATATAAGGAGCTACAAAAAAATGAAGAAAATGTCTCAGTGCTCCACTATCTTCTGGGCACAAAAACAGGGGAGAGGGCAGGGAACCAGGCACAAGTGGCTAGGTGACTCCTAAGAAGTGGCAAGAGGTTAGTCAGCCAGAGACAGTCTGGCTACTGGGCAGCAGTCTGGAGGTTGGCTCAGGACAGGAAGTCTGCAGGCTCACAATCCCAAGCCTAATTGACCAGAGTACCAGCTAGTTTGCTGATGGCCAGCAGACCAGATGTCATCTGACTAGAGGTAAGCGGGCTGGCTGCGAGCAGGCAGGAGTGAAGGCTGGTTACTAGTGGGCTGAAAGCTAGCAGGCCGAGGTGTAGACTGGAAGTTAGCTGGGAAGCTGGGGGTGCTAAAGTTTGTGACCCACACAGGTATGGTCCTTAGTCATCCTTGTGCCAAAGACAGAGCTGCCTCCCAAAAAGTTGTCAACTAGTCACATTTTTTTCCCACCCAGTAATAATGATCAATTAAGGTCCCAAATACAACCTGGGGATAGGTGAAAAAGCAGAGTCCTCGACTGACTGTGAGCTGTTTACAACTGTGCAATGATTTGATTGGGCTAAACGACCAGCCAGCTTGTCTGAGCTGGGGATCCTGTTTACAGTAAAAATGTGTCTTGCATGGAAAGGGGAAGGCTTTCCTCAACTAAATACCTTAAATTCTGTTTATTTAACTCTCCTGTTGTCTTGGTTTTCTGTTAACTACGTTGTCTTCCCAGTCAAAATTGACTGTTCCCTTCTAGCTGATTATAAATCCATGATTATATATATATTATCACCTAATGTCGTGTTTCATCTCTTTATCAACTCAAATTCTTGTGAACAATACCAGTTTTGAACTTCCATTTGCTATTTATGGCCTGGCATTGACCCACCACGCCCACCCACCCACATGCTCATTTGTGGTCAATGAACTGTATACATATTAGATTAGATTGGACATATTGTGCTATTTTTCACAGATTACCCAGTTTCAATGTCTAACAAGGATTTTTGTTTTGAAACCATTGAAAATGTTTACATAGTGACACAAAATACCATGTTCCTAATCAAAACTGACTTGTGTGATTTATATAGTAGAGAACAAAAGCATATGAACAAAATCAAGCCCAAGCAAAAACAAATCTTATTCTCTGTTTCTCTGGGTTCTTTTGAAAAAATGAAAAGCAAAAAAAGATAATTACAAAAAATCTGCACAATCTATTACGTCACATGTTTTCATGCACATGTTGGGCAGTGTGTTGTGATTTTGACATGTACCTTGCAAATAGATACACTACATTTGTGGCACACAAGGCTGGTTTTGACATCTGTTGGTGCACACAGTTTGCACCTCTTTCTCTTCCTGGTGGCTCTTGCTTCTGATGCTTGAACATCTCTCACTCTCTTGTGCCCCAGTCGTCGAAATGCAGCATCCAGGACAGTGAAAAGTCTTCAGGGGCATTGTGGCTCGAGAGATTGCAGACTCCTACTTATTTAAAGACTCTTTATGCCATAGGCTGACGGTGGATTCATTCTTGGATCTGTAGACACCGGACAAGCCACGTAGGCTTGAATGTCTATTCAGTCTACCTCCTCCCAGGCGTTTTTGTACACCCATCTCTTTGTCATGTTCATGACTATTGTTTGGATTTCCTCTGTCAGGAACAGTTCGAAGCAGTACTTTACGTCATCCACCCAGGATATGGCATACCTTGATGACATTTTCTGCTGACAGCTGACCTCTCCTCTCAGGTGGGGATGAACACCAGGGCAAAGTCCCATTCTTTGACTTGAATGTAACCACAGCAGGAGCATCCTCTTCATCACTGGATTGTTCCCCATCAGTGGTCTCTTCATCACATTCTGTGTCATCCTCATCTTCTGACACCTCATCTTCAAGAGCATCTTCAATGTCATTTTCCTCCCCTCTCCCCTCCTCATCAGTGTCATGGACAAAGAAATAATCTGAAGCCTCAGCCATTGCGCTGCCACAGAAATGAATATAGACACACACACACACACACACACACACACACACACACACATACCTCTATTTTATACACTAATTGTAATCTTACCCATTCATTTTTAATGGCCAGTCATTTCTGACAGGGAAGACCAAGGGTGTACGTAAGTTCAATAAAACATCAAAAATTAAAAAAAAATCTCAAAATTAATTTTGTGCGTTCAGATGCCATGTGTTAACAAAGTCAAGGAATCTTATGACAAACAGATGAAATGAACTACATAATTTAGAGGGAGAAATTGCCATTCAGTAAGATTTGACCACGAAGACAACAGGAGGGTTAACATGCCATAACATAGAAAATGATTGTTCAAACAAATCTGTCTTCTCTGGGAAAGTATTTCCACACTGTTGATTGTAGTCGAGCATTGGGACATACAGCCATATTTCGTTCTGCCTATTGCTCTTGTTGCTGCTTAAGTACTCCACACTACACAGTGTTTAAGTTGCACATGACAACTATGACCTGTCACCCATTACCCACAGCACACCCAGCTGCATACCTGCTGTAGATGCATCACTCACATCAGTCCCAATAGAGCTCCTTAAATACTTTTTAACATGATGCGGCAAGATGAGAGAAAAGCCACAGATATCTGTTTTTCAGCACTCACAATACAGGACACTAATTTTAGCCATAAAATTAAGAAACAAATGAGGAAAGACTTAGTTTGATTCATAGTATTGCATTGATCAAATTCAATGTCAGATTTTCAAATATAAGGCCCTATGCACTGTGGTGAGTAACTAAGTTTATGTTTCTATTGCAATTTCATTTGGCTGTTCATTCTGCATTATTCTATTCAATATGCAGCTGTTGTTCTTGTATTCTTCTGCTTTCATTTTAATTTTCGTTAAAAAAAATGGTCTTAGAATAAGAAATATTGCAGTTGAGTTTGTTACATTTATCCAAAGAAGAGAGCTCTATTATACCAGATATAGCTACCAGTTATTTCCATCTGCGTTACCTCTGTTCCTTCACTGTTCTGTTGTATTGCCTTCATGTTTGTCACTCTACAAAGCAATGATTTATTTTTAGAACTTATTGAGAGAGACCAGGTTGAGAAGAAAGCACCTTAAGGACAATTAAGACCATGAGATAGGTGAGAAAAAAAAAAGAAAAAAAAGGGTCTTTCAAAGAAAAACATCCCATACTAAGAAAGATATGCTCTTCTAACCTTCTGACCTCTTCTAAACTTTCATTGTCAAAAGCATTCCACATCTTGAAATCATATTCTTTGTTTTTGGTGAAGAAAGCTGGTTTGTCTGGAATGCCATTGGTTATGTCTGCACATGCGTGAGAAATAATCAGAGGACGTCCTCTGCTATAAAGACAAGGTAATTCACGATGGGTCTGAAGTGGCTGTTGATACTAACACAACGGTTCCATTAAAGCAAAATTAAGCACCTCAAAGACGGTACTTCAGCAGAAATACACAGTGAGGACGGTCACATTAACATAAAGCATGGCCCTCAGAAATTATTAGCCTCCCTAATCTCAGGAACACTCAGATGCAGCATTACACTGTTCAAACGACCTGTCCAGCATGATGCATGGCTGTTTTTTCATTCTGTCTTCTCCTGCTGCCCCCCTCTCCACAACCCCCACTCATTTTTCATGCTCTCTTGCTTTTTTACCATTTGCACTGGATTTATGTAAGGTGGAGCAGTGCATCGAAAAGCTTACACAAACAACAGCCAAGACAGACAGGCAAAGGGAAGGTCAACAAACACATTATCCTCCACTTATCAACAGTGCATTAACATAGCTCATTCCCCTCTTTAATTTCATAGCAACAACCCAGGTTGCCTCAGCCTCTGGTCTTCCAACCTCACCTATCTGCACTACCCAGGGAGGGAGTTAGCTGAGAATGATATAATAAAATTAAACTTTATCTCCTCCTTTTCAAACTACTGCCATCTTTCCACCCTAAGACCCATCCCATCACAAACAACAGGAATGAATGGAAAGCTAGGCTAGATTTAAAGTTGAGGCTGCTGTGCATAAAGACAGAGCTTTATGCATGGACTTGGTGCTAATGGTCAAGGTAAGGGTGTGGAGGTAGGCTGAAGGATCGATGGTAATGATGAAGCATGCATCAGGACAGATGTAAAAATCAGTAAAGGGGAAAACAGACTCGCTGTCACCCCACCGATTGCTCTGATTGTCTGCCAGCCTTCTCACTTGTGGCCAGATGGTCCGTCCTCATCAATGCCCAGCAAATACCTGTAAGACCTTCTGTAATACCCCCAGTAGACCTGGCATTACAATATACAGCCTGTCTGTCTCACACTCTGACCAGCTTACTCCAAATATTCATCCATGGATTGCACTGGTATCAGCTAAAATAAACCTGATGCCATTCCTTTTGGCTGTATTGTTTTGTTCGCGTCAGGCTGTCACTGTTAGGAACTACTCAGGCCAATAGCATTTCACTGCATATGCAACTAAAAAATTAGAGTGTGTGTGAACAATAAAATATTTTCATGCTCTAGTAGGACCAACTCTGAGTTCTGAAAACCAACTTAATAGTGATGCTAATGCTTATTAGCAAAGTGCAGTGTACAAAATATTCAGGTAGAAGCCTCTCATTTGTAGTCAGCATTAATCATTAGCTTCACCAGTTGAATTGACAAATGTGGCTAGTTATATCAGCTATTGCTGATATAACCAATTTATTTTTGAAAATGGACAAAAATGAACGTGCTGACGTTTGATTTGTGGGCTCTCTGTGTCTGTACTTGGCCAAAGATGAGTAATGAGGGAAGTAACTCTCTTTACACTCTAACACCACTGTAAGGTTAAGTAGTGTCTTTGTAGTCTAATCAATCATGGAAATTCAAAAACTGCTAGTTGTAATTTTTTGACGATGAGCATGAGAAGACTTTGATAAAGATATAAACATGTTATTTGTTAAGTTAAAAATGAATGAATAACAGTTTCAAAAGTCCCCCTATTGTGTTTGTCACAGAGAAAATATCAAGACAATGAAAAGGCACTGGTATTTTAATGCAAATGATCCAAAAACTGTAAATCCTATTGCTTCGATAGTCACATTATGTAAAGGCAGCCCTGTCTTCACTGGGCGTCAAATACCAATGCTTTGTCATGCCCCTCTGTGTCTCATCACAGATGCACAAGATACCCATTCGCGTCTCGGGCTTTCAGCTGACTCCACTGTAAACCCATGATCAGCAATATTAGATGGTCAGAGCAAGATGACGTAGCATAAAGAGCATGGAAATACAAACATGGAAGAACGTGGAGTGGGTGGATGGATGGGTCAAACAAATGCAAGACTCTCATCCAGGAGACTGAGAAATCAGAAGTAAATGATCTTTTCCTAAATCTCACCAAGTAGTTTTAATGCCTGAACGTAACCAAGTGGGTTTGGTGCCTGAACCTAACCAGACTGCGACAGTTCCACAAAACTGAGTGTTGGATTTAGAGTGTTACAAAGTTTCTCTTGCATAGATAGGGTGTCTAATATTGCAGGAAGTCTCATACAGGTGCTCAAAGGTACCTTGTGCATCTCTATGAGACACTGAGGGGAGTGACAAAGCAGTGGTATTTCCCATTCTTGGAATGAGAACAGATTGGAAAAACTTAACTATGAGAAATGAAAGTTGTCAAAGTTACAATAGTTGAAATCAGAAAAGTTTGACAAGCGTTGAACCATGAGGGTTGTAGAGCATGCATGCATCCTCCTCCATTTTCATTAATTACTTTAGCTTATAGACAACCCATTTTTTTGTCTTTGACGATGGCGTCAGCATGTCAGATCTAGTGCCATAAAGTCTTGCAGTGTCTTGGTCGAGCGACCGGCAAGACTATACCTATGACCCTGACCAATCACAATCATGCACAAGTTCAGACATCATCGGGGAGGAGGGTGACACAACTGTCAATCAAACCAAGAGAAGCATTGTGAGTGATGCTGGCAGTCTTGTCTATGGAAAAAAAAAAATAATACAGAAAAGAAAAGAAAGAAAAAATTGTGCCATGACATTAAAAGCAAATGCAGGAGGTGGAGTAAACTTCGGCCCATTTTGTAGTTATTTATACATCTACCAGGTAGCATCTGGATAACAATTGTGACAGGTATGAGTTTCACATATAGTAATTTTATTTCCATAGTTTTTTTATTCTACAAGGAACAAGGAAGTGCTTGGCTGTGTTGGCTGCATCAAACAGACTACTTTAACTTTTAGTTAATTAGTAATGATAAGCATATTCCTGCAATTCGGACCAGGGATAATGCATGACTGCATAGCCAGCTACTCATCTGGTTGATGAGGTGCTCCCTCCATTTCTTGCCAACATTTGTCTTTTGTTGTCCAACCTGACAGCAGCAACCTCAGCATCCCTCCTCCTTCTCCTCTTTGCCACGGTTACCTGACTGTGCTCTTGAGAGAGCACCTGATTGTTAAAGGCTCATCAACATGTCGTGGGAAATGTAACACTAGGCGTGTCAAGACAAAAAAATTCTGATGTCGTCTTTTCATTGGGGCATCCAAGCAAGACAGGTTGCAATTGTCTTGAAATAGCTCAAGATTCCTGTAGACTGATCCAGATATTACTGGTTAATAGAGCATGCTGATTGTTAAATATCCAGCCAGCCATTAGCTGGACCACCAGGTAAACAAAAAACAAAAAAACAAAAACAAAAAAAAAAAGCCCATAAAAAACATTATCTGTTTTCTAGGTGGCAGAGATCTCAACCTAACTTCACTGTCAAGTTTTCAATTGTCCCTCTTCTCTTTCATTTCCCTGCTCCCTCCCATTTCACCCTTCATTCCCTGTGTACATGAAAGATCCATTATTCTCCTTCACCACTAATCTATTCTCACTTTACTTAACTCAGGCCAACATCCTGAGAGGGAAGTATACATATAATTTCTTTTTTTTTTCTTTATAAAAGACAATTGCCTCTGTCCTATGAATTTCCCATTGATAAGATGATTACAAACCAAGGCTATTAAATTTATTTCCAGGCGTTTTATATGTTCAATTAGCACAGGGCTGTCCCTTTTGAAGAACAATCCCTGATTAAGACTATACATCCCTGATTAAACTTCCTGGAATAGTGCTGCCAGTACTTCTGCACTCTAAACATTGGTATTTTGTGGCTGTGACAGAAATCTTCAACAAACCAGACAGAGGGTAAGGAAGTATGAAGATGGTAAATTTCAGTTCCTAGACACATTCATTTATGCGTAGGTCAGCAGGAGCATAAGGAACCCAGCATGTCGGAAATATACTCAGATCAGTATCCTGTTTTTAAGTACTTTATACCTTTATTTTAGAGGTGACCTTAGACAGATGACAGGCTATGAGGAGAGAGGGAAATGGAGAAAAAGCAACAAAAGTCCACATGTGGGAATGTTGGGGTTCATAGTCGGTGCCACACTACAAGCTACTCAGGTGCACCACATCAAGATCAAAATCTTAATTTCAATAACCATATACAACATAACATTTCCATAGCAAGGACCTCCCTACACAGACCACATCTTGTTAATGAAGAGAAGATAGAAGTGCAGGAGGTCCGGGTGTATGCACTCAAAATCAACAGATGATGAGAATCCCACCCCAAACGTAAGACAAGGACAAACACTGTTAAAACATCAGGGACCACAAGAAGCATCTTCGTGTGACTGGTCTGTCAGAACATCTTAAGGAGAAAGCTCTTGCCACAAACAAGTTTTTTTTACTACTGTTGAAAAAAATAAAAAATAAATTGATACCAGGATTATTATTTTATTTTTTATATATAACCTTTTTTTTATCGGCACACCATGAACTGCAGCATATCCATAATTTCACACTCAAAGTGCTGTGATTCGTCCTCCTTTAATTGGATTTGAATTAAACTCTGTGTGTATGTTAAGGAGATAGCATGGGATGTCTCAAGAAAATTTAATCAGGATTGTTCGAGGGGATCTTGAGTTATGGACAAATATGTAATTGGCAGTTGCGGCTCCTAACAAATTTCTCAGGGCGGGCAACTGCTGCGATGATGGCTAAGATGACCCGTTCAATAAGTAAAATAATAATAAATAAAAGTCAGATAGCTAACTTTGCAGTGTTACATTTCCTGTTCAACCACTATGGCAACACCAGAAATGAATTGTACATACTGTACAGTATTTTCGTATAACTATATCAAGTTAAATGTCTCAAATACAATAAATTAGATTCCACAATAAAACACTTCCACCGTGGCCATCAACAGATACACTATATACTAGTTTGCCCATGAAATCACTGTTAGCACATAGTTAGGCACCATGGATGCCATAGCAATAATCAAATCAAATCAAATTATACTATCATCAAAACTGTAATTAATCAAATCTTTCCAGAACATATTCAGTATATACAGTATTTAGCTGGCAATATGCAATCAATACAACTATTCACAATTCAATATTTGGAGAGTACAACATAACACAACTCACCATTTAATAACACACTCACTCATCTCATGTACTGAAATTTTGCTCGCCTCTGAATGGTAATTCCCTTAATGAAATGATGGAGTTGCAGTTGCTTGCCATGTCGATTATGCAGTCTCCCGAGTCCTGACGCGTGTGCACGCTGTGAGTATCTTTTTTCTTTTCTTTTCTTTTTTTGGCGCTCTGTGGGTATTGACCGAGCACGCATCAGGGCGTATGACGAAATCACGTTGGGGCAAGCCCTCCCAGAGCCCATAGAAATTAATTGTAGGGTCCAAAATTTGAGGATAAAAAAAAAAAAAAAAATCTCAACATGTAAGTCTATGAGAGTGCCTGGGGTGATTTTCAATCTGACTGAAATCGCCCCAACGGTGCAGGGCTTCTGGTTGGAAAGTGATATTCCGGCTGCTGATTGGACAATAATATTAAGACTTAGTATTAAGACTTTCACCAATCAATAAGATACTTGAGATTTTGGGAAATATTTGCCCTCAGAGTATGCACAATTTGGTGAAATATTGTCCACTGAAAGCATGGAGTCAGATTTATGATGACTGGACATAATTTCAGTAAGTTACGGACTTTTTTTTGTTGTTGTTGTTTTTTTGCTAAACAGAATCGATAGCAAAGTTTTTGGTTGACAGATGTAGCTCATTTATAAAAGAAGTGTAATCTCAGTCCTGCAATACTGTATATCCATTTTGGTGTTAATATGAATAACTTCATTAAGTTCTATTCATATTACTGCTTTTCAGTTTAAAATGGCTGAAAAGCCATGGTGGACTTTTAGGGTCCAAGAGATATTTTTTGTAGCACATTGAGCTGAACTTCAAATGCCCTTCCATTAAAATTCCTTGAAAGCTCCCACTTGCACAATGCTATTTTGTTAGCTCTGTAATGCTACACATAGAAGAAGCAATGAATGTTATAAAGTTAAACAGTGAACACTGCAACCACTAATCATAAAAAAATATATACAATATATATATAAGGTGACATTTTTATTTTACCTATGTGTGAAAGATAAAAATAGAACTAGAAAACCAGAAAAGATTATGATTAAGAAAATGTAAGGAAAGTGACTTTTCTGTTTGATGTGTCTTTTTGACAAGCTAAATGTTAATTTATGGCACAAAAATAATTTAATTCCAGCCCCTGACCAATGAGATAGTCAGCAGGGTGTGTGCTTTTGTTATGGCTCTACGAATAACAGCTAAGTGCATAAAATCAACTAATTCTATTGGCAGTGTGTATGTGACTTTTTGTATTCCTGTGTGTCCTCATGTTAAATGCAGGAGTGTGTGTATTTAAAGGAGCTTGCACTTGCATCTACCATGCTACAATATTAAAGATGTCTGCGTCAGGGGGGGCTTTCTTCACCTGTGGGCTTGTATGCACTTTTAAGTGGACTCCCCCCCACCCCCCACCCCCACCTATCCACAGGATTCCATAAAATAGCCTGTGCTTCTTGATTTCTCATTTTATTAACTGCAGCGACAGCAATAACCTGCTTTGCTAATCCTTTCAGTGAAGCCTTCATTGTCATGGACTTGACTAATTCAGTCGTTGCCCCCTGTCTGATTAAACATTGGTGGCCTGTGCAGGTGGCTGCATGTCAGAGGGACCAATCAATGAAGTCAAGGGTTAAAAGCTGAACATCAAGTCTCCTGGATGGACCAAAGCTAAAAAAGTTTCTATTACATACATATGATATGTGGTTTCAACATCAAAGTTTCATCTCTGCATATGTTGGGCTGTGCGTACATTGAATATACATTCTCTATTCAAAATGTTATACTTTCTATGCTAAGTCTTCTTGTTGAAAGAGGAAAATTGGTAAAAAAAAAAATAGATTGGAAAAAAAAACACATACACAAGCAAAAATATCTGTGTGCTTGTGTGTGTGTGTGTGTGTGTGTGTGTGTGCGTGTGTGTGTGTGTGTGTGTGTGTGTGTGTATGTGTGTGTGTGTGTGTGTGTGTGTCTGTCTGTCTGTCTGTCTTGGCATGACATGTAGTTCCTTTGTGTCCTCAAGCACCCTTTCTAGTCATAAGATGTTGATGTTGTTCTTCCCTCTAGTGGCGAATTCTGTCTACACATTCGAATCATTAGGGTCATAGTCACAAACAACATACAAACAGTCCTCAACACAATTTAGCTAATCTTAAAACTGTGTACATATACTCATGCATCGTGTAACACCCACTTCCATGTGTAGAATACAAATTCCAGCATTCATTTGGATGCTGAACCAAATGCCAAGGCTTGCCTGCTAGAGCTCAATGGATGATTAATAAGACCACCACTCACAGTAGGTTTAGCTTGATGGTATATATTGAAATTATTACAAGTGCAATACAAACTGTCACCTCTAACTTGACTACTACACACCTACAACTACAATTAAAGAACAAATATGGTGGTTCCCCATCTTTGTACTGGACAACTGTTGAATCATCAAAAACCTGACCTGCACAACACAGATTGTTTTTTGAAAATCTACGTCCAGCTTCCTTGTCTGTTTTTGATGCATCACAGTGGATGATTAGTCATCAATCAGTCATCACTCCCTCTCTGGTTTCACTACTCCACCAGGGCAGAGATAATTATCCTTTCAGTTCACGCATTTTCAGAATAATATTCACGTGCCCATCAATTTAATCAATATCAAATTCATTTCTTACAGATGCTAAAGATAAAACAGATTTCTTCACTTTAAGTATTCTGAATACAGCAACATAACTTTGTGTTGTTGTCTTTCAAAGGACTAACTCCAAGTTCTCAATATCACTCTGTAAGTAATTATATGTGATGCACAGTAGCCACTGTTGAAATTCATTCAGACATTCTCAACAGCCAGCACTTACCTTTGATGGACACATCACACATAAAATCAAATCACATAAAGAATTGTAATCAACTTTTTGCATATTGTGACATTGGAGGAACTTGTGGATTACGTAGATGGGTGCAAATATCCACTGTGATAAGGTGCCATGAGAGTTAACAGCCAAAGAGCAATTTCCTGATGCTGTTAGACTGTTCAGTAGTGCTCTTAACTCCTCCCAGGTCACCGCTAATGTCTTGAATTTCCACTGTGCATGAGACAATTGGTGTGTATGGCTGTAGGGCAAGCTACAGAAGAGTACAATAGTTGCTAAATCTGTCACAGTCTGCCAGCTCCTTACCTGCTGCCACTGTTTCCCTCATCTGCATACCTGCTCAGCCACCACCCTTCACCACTCAACCACGCCCACCTGCCCAATCACCTGAGTACACAGCTGAGACTCATCTCCAGTCAGTGCAGTATTTAAGTACTACAGTACTCTCCTACTCTCACCTGTTCCAGATTGTTCTTTGTCTTCATGCAAGACACACCAGACAATAATCATTGGACTGCCTTCTCGTAATCGACCCTGCCTGGCTCTGACTTCGTCTGCTCTTCTGCCCACTGGTAATTACCTCAGCGTTCTGTACCTGATTCTGTTTGTTGCCTTGCCCTTCCTGGATCTGCACCTGAGTGGGACTGCCAATTCCTGAAACTGTCGCTCACTCCGGGCGGAGCATCAAGCCAGCTTCACCTAAGACTCTGAAAGACTTCCGCAGTCAGGTAATGCTGCTATTGGGTCCTAACCTTACCCATTCCAAAACCCATGCAATTTTCACTCCTGGAGTGATTGTGCAGTCATTGTTTTTTAGCCACAAACTGCTGTCAGTTTAGATGTTTGCTGTGACAATACACACCATCCATGTGTATGGAGTGTGCTGTGTATGTGTGACAGCTCAGGGGGAGTATGGTGTGTAAACTTCCTAAATGCTGTATATTACACATAAAATGGAGTCCTAATGTAAAATATTCTCTCTAGTAGAAACATCTGATCATATCCAAGGAGGGTTCAATAAAGTGCAGCTGGACTTGGTTGTTTCATCATCATTCTAAGCACTCCCTGATTGCACAAACAGTGTTTAGGAATGGTGCGGTGCACAGAGTTGATTTTGTTCATTCTCTGTGCTGTGTGACATCAGAAATTTAATAGTGAGATCAGTACTCACGGTCGTTACACTGTGTACCAGTGTAGGAGGTCATGGAGCAGTCGCAGGTGTAGTTCTCCCACTGCTGGATACAAATGCCCATGTTGGCACAGGAGTCCTCCTGACATGTGGTGCTGGGACCTGTGGAAGTCGATAACCAAAACCAGACACCCATCCAGAAAAACACACACACACCCAAACACACACAGTCATGTTTCCATCATTTTTTGGACATGAGATAGCCTTACGTTCATTTCCTGGAGACTTACCCTAACCATAACCGCTACTTGCCTAACCATAACCCTAACCGTAGGCTTAACCTAAACCTAACCTAACCTTGACCCAAGTAGGCACCCTAAATTTTAATGATTTAAACTATGGGAACTTGTATTTTGTCCCCGTAAGGATGAAAAGTCCCTACCATGTGACCAGGTAAACAGATTTATGTCCACATAACACGAGTAATACATTGTCACACGTACGCATGCACACATTCACAGAACTGGGTTTAATAATATATAAACTCACTCACACTCTACAGAGGCTTAATCATTATCAGTACATGACTTAACTTAAAGGGACACTGGCAGCATAAGCTCCACAAGGGAGCACCAAGGGGAAAGTGTGTTTTCTCTGTTACCAGCGTCATATGTGTTACCTTACCTGTGAGAGAGGGTCAGTGAATATAATGCTGTCATACCAAATGGTGTGCGATAGTCATGTTTTTCTGTTAATTTGAATGGCCAGAATAACCTCTACCTAAAAGTTATGAACAACAATTTCCAATTTGAGAACATTATATGCTACAGCAGACAGCAAACCATCAGCATACTGTATAGCCATGGCCAGAAGTTTTGAGAATGACACAAATGTTCATTTTCACAAAGTCTGCTGCCTCAGATTTTATGATGGCAATTTATATATACTCCAGAATGTTATGAAGAGTGATCAGATGAATTGCAATTGATTGCAAAGTCCCTCTTTGGTATGAAAATGAACCTAATCCCCCCAAAAAACATTTACACTGCATTTCAGCCCTGCCACAAAAGGAATAGCTGACATTGTATCAGTGATTCTGTCGTCAACACAGGTGAGAGTATTGATGAGGACTGGAGATCACTCTGTCATGCTGATTGAGTTAGAATAACAGACTGGAAGCTTTCAAAGGAGGGTGGTGCCTAAAAGGGCTTCACAGGCAAGGATGTTGCTGCAAGTAAGACTGAACCTAAATCAACCATTTATCGGATCATCAAGAACTTCAAGGAGAGAGGTTCAGTTGTTGTGAAGAAGGCTTCAGGGCACCCAAGAAAGTCCAGCAAGTGCCAGGACCATCTACTAAAGTTGATTCAGCTGCGGGATTGGGGCACCACCAGTGCAAACCTTGCTCAGGAATGGCAGCAGACAGGTGTGAGTGCATCTGCACGCACAGTGAGGTGAAGACCTTTGGAGGATGGCCTGGTGCCAAAAAGGGCAGCAAAAAAGCCACTTCTCTCCAGGGAAAACACCAGGAGCAGACTGGTATTCTGCAAAAGGTACAAGGACTGCTTAGGACTGGTTAAAGTCACTTTCTCTGATGAATCCCCTTTCCTATTATTTGGAGCATCCAGAAAAAAAGCTTGTCCAGAGAAGGTGACTGCTACCACCTGTCCTGCGTCATGCCAACAGTAAAGCATCCTGAGATCATTCATGCGTGGGGTTGCTTCTCAGCCAAGGGAGTGGGCCCACTCACAATAAAAGAACACAGTCATGAATAAAGAATGGTACCAAAACATCCTCCGAGAGCAACTTCTCCCAACCATCCAAGAACAGTTAGGGGACGAAAAATGCCTTTGCCAACATGATGGAGCACCTTGCCATGAGGCAAAAGTGATAACTAAGTGGCTCGGGGAACAAAACATCAAAATTTTGGGTCCATGGCCAGGAAAGTCCCCAGACCTTAATCCCATTGAGAACTTGTTGTCAATCCTCAAGTGGCGGGTGGACAAACAAAAACCCACAAATTCTGACAAACTCCAAGCACTGATTATGCAAGAATGGACTGCCATTAGTTCAGATGTGGCCCAGAAGTTCACTGGCAGCATGCCAGGGTGAATTGCAGAGGTCTTGAGGGGTCGACACTGCAAATATTGACTCTTTGCATAAACTTAATGTAATTGTCAGTAAAAGCCTTTGACACTTGTGAAATCCTTGTAATTATACTTCAGTATACCATAGTAACATCTGACAAAAAGATTTAAAAACAATGAAGAAGCAGTCTTTGTGAAAACCAATACTTTTGTCATTCTCAAAACTTTTGGCCATGGCTGTACATCAAAGCAGCCACAGCAACAACGCAGTTAACAACATGGAACTAATGCATGAGAACTGGAGGAGATGAAGAGGGAGAGACAGCACCTGGATTGGGACTAGAGATGTCATAAAGGCGATGAGCGAAGCTTAAACTTTGATGTATCTGTCACTGTTAACCAGACTCCAGTCTGTAGTGTAGTTCACTTCACTGATAAACCACAAAATTGAAGAATTGTAGAGTAACATCAGGCTTCATGATCAAAGCTTTTATATCACGTCGACACTTCTATCCATATTCTCACACTTCCTCTCTGTCAGTCATCCACATGAGGTCTCTCTCTCTCTCTCTCTCTCTCTCTCTCTCTCTCTCTCTCTCTCTCTCTCTCTCTCTCTCTCTCATTCTGTCTCTCTAATAGATGATTTTTCCTGTGCCTGGTTTTAGGAGGTGCTGCAGTGTGTAATTTGGTCAATTTTCATCCACATAGATGAATGTGTTAAAACAATAGTATGTGAAGCTTTTCTTGTTAAATTTATTGAAATTCAGTTCACATCCCGACATCAATCAATAAAACTCCTCTAACAACAACAACAAAAACAAAAGATTGAAAAATCCAGTACCTGTGGCTATTGCAGGCTAAATAATAAACCCATCTAATCCTGTCATTCAGGCCGAATGAAACAACTGGATGGCGTATAGGCCTGTCTACCTATGTACCTGCCTATCTGTGCACTGTGTTATCTTTTTTCCACAAGACAGTTCCGCCTAGTCTTGCCCTACTGTGCTGTGATTGGCTGGTATTACTGTGCTGTGACTGACTATTACACATTGCTTCGACAAGACCTTCTGTTTGGATGCTAGCTGTGGGCACAAGTCATGCCTTACTTGGAAAAGTTTACGTTTACCACACGCATGCATTTTTTTTTGGTTTTATTATTTTCACAAGTTCAGTTAAAATAACAAATCTGAAAATGCACAATTTTGTCTACACAAAAAGGGAAAATCTAATTAGAATTAATATATCTAATATAATATAATATAATATAATATAATATAATATAATATAATATAATATAATATAATATAATATAATATAATATGTTGTGCTCTCTGTGTTTCTCAGCAATCCAGTCAAGCATAGATTCATGTTTTGAACACACTAAATATGGATTTAAATATGTCCTACCCTCTGCTTCTGCCCCCTCTCCTTCCTACTCAGGACCCTCTTCCCTTCTCCCCCTTTCTTTGTTTGTCTGTCTGTGTTATGTCCAGATTACAGGAGTGGGATCATGTGCAGGTGTCGGGCTGCCAGCTCCTTATCACCACTATTCTCTGTTTCAAATACTGCGTCCTGCTCAGGAGCACAGGAACCATTTCTGTCGGCAGAATGCAGTTCTATCATTTATTAATTATTTGTCTGTATTTATTGATATTCTGAATGTGAAATCATTATTTAATGACCCAGAATATGATTGTGGTGTATTTTCAACACAGAAAATGATTTATTAGGCTAAATTTCTGTGTGTGAGTGTAAATGGTTATTGATCATGATGAGTGGTTGCCACCTTGCCACTAGTATATGAATGTGTGTGAATGGGTGAATGCGGGCTCGTGTTGTAAAAGCGATTTGACTGGTAAGTAAGACTGGATGCTTTGAACCACTACAATGGTTTAATTAGTGCCATTAATTTTGAAAACTTTAAAGTGTCAATGTTTTTTTTCTTGCTCAATCATATAGCCAATTTTGACTTTTCATCCTAACTGGTCATCCACTAATCAGAAGGTAGGTGGTTTGATTCCTAGCTCCTCCAGTGTGCATATGCACGAAAGATATGAAATCACAAATGTGTAAATGGGTGATAATGGAATCACTGTGGGTGTTTTGGAAAGAAAGCAGGTTTTTCAAGCGTAGAAAGCGAGGGTTGTACTATATTGTGAGTGGAATAATTGTATCTGGAATTCTTAATACAATCTTATAATAATGTGACATCTATCTATTTAATTATTTATGAAAATGTCAAAAATGTTGCACAAAGTAGAAGTATACGGTAAATACACTATGGTGTATTCATGTCATGGTATTGTCACCTCTAACCACCAAAGTTATTCTGTCTTATCTTTCAATTTTGCCTTTTTGACCTCAGTGTTGTCCTGACGCCCCCAGTTTATCATTTATCAACATGTATGGACCACTCACTCAGGATGTGGTGTGTTATATGATAGTACTGAAATTCTTTTACATAAACATATTAGAAAACATCCCATTGTGCCACTGACAACTGACAATTATTAGGCAATGCTGCAAAATTAAATCTTGAATCTCATTCGATATGAAGCAAGTTTGGGATTTGGGGAATTTATTGTTCTGCCAAAGGCAGTAAAGTTGCAAAACTTAACACTTAAGTCTCAACTAAATATTACTGAGTGTTACTTGAGTGTCTGATCCCAAATCCAATCCATTCTTCACCAGCTCCAATGAAGTCAATACTTACTTTCAAAGCTGTTCATGGTGAATACATTGATATTCTTGATAAAGACATTTTAGATTTTGGCAAGTCTAAAGTTCTTAAATTTGTGACATCTATCTCATGTGACTCAGCTTTACTAATTTTATACACTTACTTGTGAGATTTGCAGGGTCATATGAGAGGATTGAGACAGCAGCAGTGTATTTAGCCATATATAGCCATATATAGACTAATATGTGAGAGTTTGGAACATACTGAAAAGTAATGATTGGCTTTTTGTGTCGTTTCAGTCCACCGTGATGAGGTTATCATAGTAACACATCAATAAAGAATTTTTCTTAGTTTCACACTCAATCATCCAATTTCCATTCATTTTCATTTATTTTTGCAATATGTCTCTTTAGATATTAATTTACATATACCTTCACAATAGTAGAGTGGCTACCAGTCTGCATCAACTCATCTAACTCAAATCAGTTAAATGTGTTGCGTGGAGACTTACCTGGTAAACTGATTCAAGCTGCTCTGTTAAAGGAGCTGTTCAGAATCAAGTGAACTGATGATGAGTTGGAGGAGGGGATCAAGTTTTGGAACTTACAATGACTTACAACACAGTAATATCCTGCAGTGGCAACTCATTCTATTTCCGGTGATTGATCTGCTGAGCTGTTTCAGGATTTAATGTAAGATGTAACTACAGTGAAGAGCTTATTCATGTTACTTCTGCTGGTACTGTTGTGTTAAATGTTTGCCAGTGGTGTAGTATCACCATCTAGTGATGGTACAATGTATTGCCCCACCTGAGCTCATCTCAATAAGCATTCATTAATGATTCATAATGAGGCTTTGAAAAGGGCCCACTGTCTGAAGAAAGACATCCATTTTATGTGATGAAAGCTTGTAATGAAATGCAGACAGTACATGGTAGTACACTTTAAATGACTAATCAACTGATCATGATACATTAGCAAAAGAAAAAAGAAACCATACAAGCACACATAAAAATGAGACATTAGAATGTCATGGACAAGACCAACAAATTGTGATTGATGAGATTTTATTTTGAAAAATAAATTAATCAACCATTAACTGCAGTACATTCAGTACAATGAATAACATTGTCATCAACCCCATTCAGATTGTCACAGAGAGGAGAACATACAGTACACATAATGTTAAGTTCTGTTTTGGTTAAAATGAAACACCAACTAAAACATTTATTTGTCTAACATGGGGCTCTGTAAATTAATGTTAAAAAAACATAGAGTACACTCAATGTCCAACTGAATGATATGGCAAGCATAAGAAAAACAGCTGTACAGAAAATGATTTCCATGCAAACAATAGCAGGTTGTGGAAGCTGGCCCAGAACCTCAAGAGGATGACAAAAACAACCACAAAAGAATGCGCAACTTGCACAGGAAGATGGAAACATTTTGTCCACAGTGACCTTTGCTTGCTCATGCAAAATGTTTCAACAGCCCGTTTTGATGTAGGTATATGCATGAATCAACTATGAACAAATTAAAACAGACAAGTTGAAGTCTGGAGTGTGGGTATGGCCTAATACAGCTTTCTGATGCTGCTATGATGTCATGGCCAGGTGTAAAACTGAAACTTTAATTTTGGATTTTTCTTTGTACTCCCTTTTAAGAGACTGTTTGATAAACCCCTACACCAAGAAGCAATTGTCCAATCATATCTTAACAACTGTAACAATGCACAACATATTTTACTTGTGATTCTGTAGTTTGGCATCCTACATAACAATTACTAAGGATAGATTATTTTAAATGAATGAAATGCATTATACTTTACTTCCATCAGCAATGAAAAATTATGATGAAGCTTGCATTATTATAGATGCATTGACATGTACTTTGCTTAATTGTTGAGGTGTGTATAGGTTAGTATAAGTAGCAATCATGTATTATAAGCTCCATCAGTCAACCTCTAGTTTATAACTAGTCAAGAGCATCAGTAAGACACTTAAAGTTATAATTTGTTGTAAGTCAAATCTATAATGTTTTATGATATGAAAGCATTATATGTGTTTATGAGTGTAGTCATAAAGTATTATGATTGACTTATAATGCACAATAAATGCCCCCGTAACGCACTATAGATGTGGTCTCCATAGAAAGTCCCATTTAGGATTGACACATCCACTGCATGGAAGACAGTGGAACACCTGTTAGAGGCTCTGTCCTGCTCACTATTTGGGTTGTTGAAGTTCACCTGAGATGATTTTGCCACACTCATAGTTCTGATTCTCAAAGCCTTTAATTAAAAATGTAAAATACTTAACACATAAAAGTAACTTGTTATATATTTCTACTGTAAACATCCTAAGATTAAAGATTCAAAGGTAACATGAATGGTGTTAATGTTCCAGAGAAACAGTCTACTCTTGCATTTTTCATTTAACACAGCCCTTTAATATTGGACAAACATGCTGTAATACAAAATCAATCTATATTTCCATGGCATAATGGATCATTAACTGGTGATGATCTAGATTTCATTTTCTGGATATCGGTTAGCATTAGCCTAGGTCTTAAAATGTTATTATACAAGTAGCCATCAAATGCATATTCTGAGATTGAGCTGTCAACCGACTCAGAGTTAATATTAGATAGCGAGCTGCAGCTAACAAAGTCTGCCAACAACAGCTGTCCTTTCAGTTAAATCATCAGTTGCCAACTAAAAGTGAGAAGCTGCTTTTGTCTATTTCTGTCTGAAGTGAAAGATCCATTGTTTCAAAAATGAATAGAAACTTCCAGGGGTACATCAGAATGTTATTGTGTATGTACCAACACACCTGAATCAGACAGTTATTCAGAAAAAAATTAACTTTACAAAACATAAAAGATAAAAACGGAGCACCTGGCAGTATTTTATGTCACTGCACAGCAAACAGTACTCTCATGGTGATTGTGACGGCACTTTCAGAAGGCGACCAATGTGGCCAATAACATGTGGTAGTGTCAGTGAGGAGGTGTCTGATGTTTGGCCTGATTCTAACAGTGGTTAAGTGAGGCTGCAAGTACAGTTAATAGGATAAAGCGACTTCCGTATGGATGCAGGGCTGTGGAGCTACTGTTTGCATTGAGCAGGAAGAAAGGGCTGTTGGAGCTGGAGTTGGAGTTGAAGTTTGTGTTGTAGTAGTCTAAATCAGACTTGGATTTGAGGAACGGTGTACCTTCGCATCCACGCTCAATCTGTCCGCTGCGAAACAAGGCGTCATTGAGGAGATCCGGCAGACGACCGTTGAGGTCGACTGATGCCAAACAGCCCTGGAAGCCTTCCCTGGAAGCCACCAGTTTAGGCAGATTGCCATACATGCCTGGGCCCAGCCCTGCGATGAACAGATCACCTGGGGTGTGGAAAACATAGAGACTGTAGGAGAATCTGATCTTAATATGTCTTCGTTATAAATTCCCTGTTTATGTGTCAGTGTCTTACAGAACTGAGCCATCTTCATTCATCTGAGGAAATTACATTTACAGGTTAGTTAATATTAATTAATTATATAAATTATTAATAAATAGTTCTGAAGAAGTGTTTTTTCCAGGGTTTTTTTTTTTTTTTTTTTTTTTTTCATGTTTAGGGGTTTGATGACTTTTCACTACTGCTAACCCTCAAATTAAGTAGTACAATGCAGCACAATGTAAACAAGGGTTAGTGTAGCAGGCCAGCACAGTTCAACACCAGTGTTAAATTGGCACCAGTTTTCGATTGATATTTGAATATTGTTGAATGTCAAGGTAACACCCATGATCGTACAAAACAACTCCACAGCTATTCACTTTAGAAATCAACACAACCAATCAGAACCGGTGCTTTGCATTCCTACTTCCTAATGACAATATCTGTGTCTTTTTAGTTGCCGTAAGATACACAACATTGCACTGATGGGAACCCCATCTATATCAATTAATAATACGCTTTCAGATATTATTCATAGGTTAGGTGGCTTTTCTTCCATAAATTACATTGTAGCAGGTACTGTCATGCTGACTGATCTACCTAAAGCACTCTCTAAGCTCAACAACAGGAGGAAAATTTGTTCATCTAAAAATGTGTAAGTACATTAGAGTTGCAGTACACTCAACATTGTGTACTGTGTTATTTAGAAAATAGTTGTCCCCTCAGAGAGTAATATTTCAGTCCAGTTGCATGTTCTCATACTCAGACCAAGAAAAAGTCTCGAGTCCCTGGAGTGTGGAACTCCAGGGACATAAGATGGACATAAGGATGTCAGATGGAATGAGATGGAAATCTTGCTCCACCTCATGCAGAGAATGAGTTCTTAATACCACTCATGCCATCTTATGTCAAACATTTTGAACTATCTCATTAATGTTTTGACAGAAAAGCAATCACAATATTGTATATAAACATGTCTCCATGATAATTAATATTGTAGGAACACTAAAGCATGTAAAATGAATTGGAGAAAAACAAAATTTTCTGCAGTAAAATTGAAACACAAGGGATTTTAGTAGTTAAGCAAAACTTAAACCGATGTAGCTGAATGAAAACTGGACACAAGGAGATACAAACACTGTTATGCATTTATGTTATCCATGTCATGTCTTCTGCATACCTTTCAGGTCCAGGTTCTTGGCCCCATTGATACTCTGACTGGTGGCTGTAGCATCTACTTTCAGTGTGTGTGTGTTGCTGTTGTCTCTGGTAATGGCCACATTGTGCCACTGGTTGTCGTTCAGTGCCCTTTCACTTTTGCCCTTAATGAGGTTGGGCCCATTTCCAAGGTCAAAAACATAGTGAATGTATCTGCAAGAGAAAAGTTATTGAGAGTTACAGAATGTTTAAGAAATCTTCAGCTTTGAGCCATTGAAGCAGTTCTTTGAAATGAAACTGTTTGAAAACATGGGTT
The DNA here is from genome assembly GCF_051107435.1 of Chaetodon auriga. Lineage (NCBI taxonomy): Eukaryota > Metazoa > Chordata > Actinopteri > Chaetodontiformes > Chaetodontidae > Chaetodon > Chaetodon auriga. The sequence goes on from NC_135087.1 coordinate 24,122,762, forward strand.
AATCACAGTCAGTTATGTAGTACAAAGTAAGTTACTGGTATTTTGGTAGAAATTGGATCTGAGCCAGTGCCCGATCAATAGACTGGCGAACCAGGAGCGAACATGATTCATTCTGTAGACAAGCGCAAACAAAATACTTGGAAGAAATGTGCACAATTTGTGGAATAATACTGAAAAATGCAAGTAAACCACTTTATTGGTTTACTTGCAGTTAACAGATTGTGATTGGCATCAAAGTAGCTACATGATTAAAAAGTCAACTATTACTTCAGCAATGTAAGCAGGTTTCATCTTCTTCTTCTCTGCAGTCATGTGAAGGCAACAGGACAGATTGCTATTGATAAATCTACTTCTTTTGTTTAGTGATCCAGTACGTTTGCCTTGCTTAAAATCATATTGACTGGAACCACTGCTGCAACATATCAACAAAATATTTGCGCACACAAACACATTTGGTCTGGCTGAAGTCATTGTCTCAATACATTTCCTGGATATTTGGGAGATCCTAACGATGTACTTTTTGTAATTTCACAATCATATACAGCATACTGAGAAAAATAAATAAATTTTATTGTAATATTCAAGACTTGTAACAGTTATTATGTAAAACACAGCGTGTGTGTATGCAGGACATGGAAGTGGTCAGTGTGATTACACTGTTAAAACAGAGCACCTAAACATCTGAGCAACTCAAATAACTTTAATCTGCAATAACTGATATTCTTGGCCACTCGAAGGCAGTGAAAACAAGTTGTGAACACAACACTGATATATTGTTATCTTTCAAGTTGATATGGCCAACTTGTTAGGAATCGGTTGCTCATTTAGACACCAGTAGTTACAGAGCAAAATTATCATTGAGTAGTGTTTGTTGTCTGATGAATGTTAGGTCCAATATTTACTCTGGTTTTAGCTCCCTATTGGTTGGTAACTGTGTCTGTCTGCTGTTCGGTGCTGACCAGGTAGTGTACACTGAGTTTTTATAACGTTTTCACTGAAAACAGCAGCCTGCTATGATAGGCATCATGCTATGAGAGTTGTGAGAATGAACCAAAAGAGTAAAGTTGCAACCAGACAACTAAACAATGACCTCAGACAAGTTAGAAAGCTCCATAAAACAGAGGGGAGCTGCAGATTCGTGTGGTAATTCTCTATAGGTTCATCACTGCAAGCAAATAATTTCACATTGGTATCATATTTCATATTGTTTCATATCATTTGACATGTTGTCATGATGAAAATACTGATTATAGTTGCTTTAAATTGGCAAACAAATAATGCATTAAGCATCTTTTCAAAGTAAAACTTACCCTTTAACCAATTCTACAGCGATAAAATCATTGCCATCTCCAGAGTTGAAGAGTATGAAGCCATCTGGGGAGGTGGTCTTGAATTGGAAGAAAAGGTGCATGGATGTGTAGGCCTGCAGGGTGGCCAGGCTCAGATAGCTGCTTTTGGATTTGAAGGTGACAGGGTCGGCGATAATTGAACGGATCCCAAAGCGGGCATTTAGCTCGCAATAATCAATATCACCATTTTTGCACAGGTCGATGTAGAGCATGCCGTTAAATCTGAGGAAAGGAAAGTGACAGGCATTTGAAATTACTGTTGTATAAAGATCTTGTTCTTCAAAGTCTGGAAAAAAAGACGTTAACCAAAGATAATTGGACAAAAAACTTAAATATGGGAGAGTCTTAAGTGGAGTAACAGACTTTTGAGCATTTGGGGTAGAATAACTCCACAACAACCTAAAAAACACACTGCCTAACATATTACATGTCTAACGTTAGTTAAAGTTAGACGGCATTGGAAAGTACACATTCAACAGACACTCAGCAACATGAGCACTAATTTTGTCTTGTTTCCACCAAGAAATGTCAGTCCAATATTATCTGTACACTCTGATTTGATCTCCACCACGTCTCGGAAAAAAATATCCCACTCTTTAGCTGCTCTATGCTCGACATTCTTCACTAATACTCACTAAATTTGTCCTCTGCAGGGGGAGCACTGACACTGAACCAAAACAGTAAATGTGCTGTAAAACTAAAATAATTATCTAAAAGGGGCAAAATTGTTCTGTAGAAACAAAGAATTTGGGTGACAATTCACTGCAGATTTGTCATTTGATCCATTGCTAGTATGAAAAAAATGATAAAACTTTCAACGTATACAAACACACTGTCACACACACATTTGAAAAGTAAAGTGTAAAAATGCTTGAGTACCTAAGGCTCTGAAGATGACCAATAAAGCTGGATGGGATGCTGGAAACAAATCGGCGCTCTGTCATGATGCCTGTTTCGATGTTGTGGAACTCCAGACGAGTGTGGTCACCCACCATTTGGCCTGAAGATGGGGAGGGTGGAGGGGATGGGTTGAAAAGAAAGACAAAAAACGAAAAGAAAAGAGAACACTGTCTGACACTAACACACAAGGGCTGATTTAAAGAGAAAATTACATTAACAATATTAGATGGGTGCAAACTGTCACTAATGGTTACATATCTACATACTTTCTTTGTAGCAGAATTACACACTGAGACTGTCAATCTCTATGGCAACACACCACAGCATGGTATAATACCATTGACAAGGCAACACTAAGAACATTTCTTCTAGCATGAACCGAGTTGATACAGGTAAGTACCTTCTGCTACATCATCGTCAACCGTTAGCTTGTAGGTTTTGCCACGACGCACCACACGCACTGTATGCCATTCATTATCATTGAGCTTTTGCCCGGCATACAGGGTCTCTGGTCCCTTGCCTGAGAACAATTGTCAATCACAAAGTTAAAGGCATCCTGAACCCAAAACCAAACCTTTGTTTTCCCACCAGTCAGCCTGGAATCATTGACAAAAATTCTACAAGCACCTTAATAGCTTGAAAATTGCTTTACATGTAGTTTTCAAACTAGTTCTTATAACTTTGGGAAACAAAGGTTTGGTTTAGTCAGTGACATACACAGAGAAAAAACACAAAATGTTTGACCTGTAATTCTCTCAGAATACACCTTACCACTATCCTGCAGAACAGCAGGCTCTCAAATAGTCTGAACAGAGCAAATATGAATGATCAAATACATTAAGAGAATTTGCTTTTACTCATCACAGGCTTATAGACATCTTTTCCTGCCACTTCTTCATTTCCCTCTTCTTTTGCCTGTCTCCTCATGACTTTTTTCTGACCATGAAATGCAAGCCCAAAACATCATCTGTAAGCTGAGCCACATTAGACAACCAGCGTAGTATAAACTGGCATTGGCCTTTTCGTAACTTATCCATTATCTTTTTGATCCATGATCCAATATAATATCCATGTTTCTCATTTGACATTTTTTGCTGACAAGAAATACATGTACATGCATGCAAAGTCACATATTTGTAGATTTATATGCATAAATATCCAAAGGGATTCTTAGGCCTCTGAACTAAATGACCAGATATGTTGATTTTTAAAGCCAAATCGTCAAATTCTTTCTTTTGACTTTATGCAATTTCCATAGGCATCACACACTATGTGTCTGCTATACACATTTTTGTGCAGATGGCAAAGCATTGGTAACTTCATGAATCATTTAAATCTCCTAACTTTCCGACAGGATCGAAGGACAGGAATTTTAGTGTTGTATTACTGTGTTTTGGCACTTGACGGTCAGTATTTCACTGAGGTGCTTTCTTTCTGACATTTAAAGAATCAGTTCAAACAAATTACAAAAAAAAAAAAAAGAAAAAACATCTCTTATTTTCTCTCTAGGTATCTTTTTCTCATTGTTGCTGTTTGTCAGTACAGAACTGTGGTTGCCCCCATCCACAAAAAGTTGACAGGAGCAACCAGAGACAGATATTTATTTCCCAGTGTCTAGCACAGTGACAGGGAAGATCTAGGACCACTTAGGATTTAGGATCTTTGTTATGTCTTCCCCTGGTCTCTCTGTTTCACTGCAGCATGTGTATTATATTTTACATATAATTTCTCCTCTGCACTACAAGCTCAGGCTGTTTCTCAGCACTACACTTGCCCTTAGGTCGCACTGTGATTGTAACTTCTATGATTACACACAACAAAAAAAAACTTGATTAATTGATAAACTAAACCTTCCTGCAAACAGTTGATCTCTTTTACTCCTGATCTATGAGGCTGCATTGACTTGCAAGAATATTTCTAGTGGTAAAAGGCAGTAAAAATTATATGCATATATATATAATTTTATATTCCAGTGACAGATGTAAAGGCAAGCTCTCCATAGCCTCATTATGAGTAAAAGCAATCCATTGTTATTTGTGAAAGCCTGACAACTGGTATGCAAATGAGATGTCAGACACTATGAAAAAGCATATATATATAAATATATATTGTATTTGATATAAAATTTTTCGAACAATATAGAGTTATGCTGCATATTTTTGATCCTCACTCTCCTAAGACATAACTTGAATTTATCATTTAAGAGTCTGATTCAGGAATATCTAATTATTTGAAACATTTAGATTTTTCATTCTTTTGCTTTGGGTCAGCATTTTACTTTGGGATAGGAATGTACACAGTCAATCAACGGACAATTATTTGTCATAACATGCATGTTGCTCAAGGTTGACAATCAAAAGAATTTCGTTTGAGAAATGTTAACATTTAACATTGTACCTTTGTGTTGCAGAATGTGTAAGGATTGAAAAAGTCCACCAGATGAAAATGTTATTGGGTTTTATGTGTTTAAATTTCCCCTTAGTTTCTTAAATTTCGAAACAAAATTAAACTGTATTACAGTTCCACATATTTAATGTATATCATGTTCCCTCACTTTATTAAGGCTATTATAAAAATATTCAATTCAATTCAAAACGTCTGCACTATTCAGTCAAATTTGCAGTCACCAATAAATATGTCCTATGCATCATTTTATAGACTCCCCACAAGAAATAAAAATAAGGTTATATGTGTTTAAACAAATGCTGTGTGGAAGGTCAAGGGTTAATAACATAATGAATTTAGCTACTGAATTATGGCTCAGTCACACTCAATATAAATATATTGAATAGGCATATTCCTCCATACAGGATTGTATGACTCAGATTATGTATGGGGTCATTTTATAAAAACAAGTCAGTTTCCTAAATATGCCATTTCTCTCCGTTGGGACCATACTGATGTTACATTCAGGGTGCTGCTGTTGTATCTGTTTTGGATATTGACAGATTTCAGCCATATTGGTAAGATTTTGACAAATTTTACAGTTGAGTTGAGGTAAAAATATCTTTGGACTCCAAGTATGCTGTTTTAATAGCAACTCTCTAAGCGAAATAGGGGCTGGTGTCAAACATCTGCACTACTAAAACCATCAAAATACTATCCGAATTGATTGTGTTGGTCGTGTTACAGTATCAAAGATATTTATTAGAATCACTCTCTCTTTGTAGTTATTTTTAGTCTTGTAGCCTCAGAAGTTGGATAATGAACCCAAGAAGCACTTGCAAAGCAAAATACTGTGTATATACTGTAAGAATAATTTACTTTTTATTATTAAATGTACATCAGAACTAGTGTATACACTGCAAAATGATGTTAGAATGTTTTTATATTCAATAGCAAATAGAGAATGTGAAAGAGGACCCATAAGCAGAAAATAGAGAGGCTAATTTAAAAAGTTATGTCTACTAATTAAAACAAATCACCACTCAATCTATTTAACTGAAGCTATTTCTGTTGGTTCCCAACCAACTGAGCAAACGCATCCACCACATAGGCTTAAGAGAAGGTGGAGGGTGGTACAGGATTCACATTTTAAAAAAACACATTTCCTTTTAAAAGAAACAACATTAACATAGAGCAAAATGAAACTTGAGTGTTAACTTACTGGAGTTACAGTTTATCCTGATACAGTCTAGATGGGGAAGAATAAATGACAGATGAAATTGCATCCTTCAAGGTTACTGCTGCAGACATCCAAAAACAAAAAGTCCACCCTTCCGGGGACGTACACATGCAGGAAGGCAGCCATTTTATTCCTTTGGTATTTACATGGAACTTTATGCCAAATTACCATGAAATGAAAGATAGAGTTTGAAGATTTCCAAAAACAGCATTTAATATTAAATAAAATAATGCATAGATTTGCCAGTCATAGTAATGTGCTGGTTAATAAAATCTGCTTTCCAGAGCTTGTGTTGCTTTGTTATCCATGGTCCTGAAATTTATTAATTGTTTATGCACAGTATTGACAGTAAAATGGCCACTTGTAGTACCAGCTACATGAGTTCTCCAACCCAACACTGACTGTTTGACTTTAGGTGTAAACATTCAGATTAGAAAAGACGTCTTTGGCTCCAAAGCTTCCTCACCAACAAGGTGGTAGCAGCCATTCATTTTAGAGCCACGGATCTTTGACAAGTCAAGAAACACACACTGATATGATTTGATTTGCTATTAAAACAAAAAAAGTTCAATTTGTAAGACAGCAGTTTGAGAGACAATGAAAATCTGATGTATCTGAACAGTTCCTTTGAGGCCAGAATACCTGCTGTATGCAGCTGTGAAGACAGTGAGGGTCGGTCACCATGTGGCTGGTGGTTTCATGTGTCGTCAACCGCAACAGAAAAGTGGGAGCAAACAGCCACGATCCAATCAGCACCAGCACCATGCAGAGGCACAGGAACCCCAACCATCACATCTGGGCTACTATCCTACACATGCATGTGTCACTAAGCTAGATCAGAGGCTATATCTGTAAATATATACACTTTTGCTTTTTACTTTTGTCCTGTAGAAAATCACACAGATGAATCTAGACTAAGAAATCACATGAGCACTGACCAATTGAAGCTGCAAATATTTTGACTGAAATCTAGGGCATGGATTAAATTAATTAATAAAATAGTTTTATCTAATTATCAATTTATCTCAACGCGGCTTGGCAAACCAGCGAACATTCTTACTAATACTTCTTACTTTTTATGATTTTAACTTAACACACTGTACGTGCAAGATATAAATTGAGGTCTGTGACTCATTACTCATTGTAGCACTCTTTACATATTATGATTGTGTGTGGACGTATTTGGGGTCGCAGCCAGCTGTAGGTTTTGCTGGGCTCTGTTCTCGGGCTGTTCGCCTGACGGGCCGCAGGCTTAAGGCCTTTGAAGGGGTGAATACCATCTTTTGACAAAGCATGATGGAAAATGGAATTGAGAGGTAAACATAAAAACAAAACACTGAAAAAGCGTAGACTTCCATAAAAGACACCATCATTGGCAAAGAAAATAACCAACCAGAGGAACAAGAGGTGACAGAGAAATGATGTGATGTCAGACAGAAAATTCAGGTTACTGAGAAAGACAGGAAAAGTTCCTTCTAATGTCCTGCTGGATGATGGACTGAAGGTCAGTGGGCATACTATACTTGGTGGAGGTCACCTCTTAGAAAGTCTCAGCACACTTTGTTCTTTAAAAGGACTTCATTAGAGACTAGACTTTAAAGTCCAGAATCTCTACATCATAATGTGCATTCTGCATATTGTGCTGTGACTGTCTCAAAAGTTCTGTAAACAAGAACATGGATATGACTATGGTTTGTCTGTTTCAAAGATGGGCCAAACATGTTTAAGACTGAAACAAAATAAGATATGATGGTGTAGCCATAAGTTCAGATGTTATCAAGTAAATAGTTGTATTTAGTAAGCAGTCATCTGTGTTATCTGTGTGCAAAAATTGTATTAACACCCATGCAAAAAAGATAAAAACTCTTTTATATATGTTCTATCTTTAAAGGATCATAGTGATGATAATTGATGAAAAGACTGCACAAAAAGATTGAAAGAGGGTGAGAGGAGAGGAGAGGTCACTGCTCAACGGTAAACCATCTCATGGTGAAGGTGGAGGTGTGGAGGCAGATGGGGGGGGGGGGGGGTCATACGATACCTAGGTTGACCGTTAGTTTGACGCGACCCCCATCCAACTCGAGCCTGAGCGTGTCAGCTGAGTCTCGGGAGGTGGTGGCCATAAGGAGGCCATAGGCCCGCTGGGAACGAAAACGCAGGGAGACATCCTCAGCTTCAGTGTGCATGATGGTTGGCATCACCACCTTCATATACATGCTGCCATCATAGGAGAGGATGGAAGCCTCTGTGTGAGAAAGTCAGAAGCATAAAGAGATGTTAGCCATATTCCGAAGTACGATTTGAGTAAATATTATCATGTGGAACCTGATACTTTGTCCAATTCAATTAATCATACTCGAGGGCTGTCAATGTCTGTGAGTTGGTCGATCACTTTGATGCAGATCATGGCTGGATTAACTTGGTGGGGGGCTTCTGGGCCCCCTTTAAACCCCTACTGTGTGCCATTTGTACAGCTTTTTCCTTTGCTGGAAATTGATACATGTTTTTGTGTTGCAGTTTCCCAATATTTGTTCAATTAAATGAGCACAAACCATCCATCAAACCACCTAATGCACATAAAGCCTGCAGCTTTAGAGGCCCCTTCGCCTACTATTTAATCCAACCCGGGGTCTAGACTGAAATTTCTCTACAGCAATTGGATGGACATTTGTGTTACCCAAAGTAAGAATTGTAATGAGTTTGGTGTTTATCACATCAACATTTTAATTTGCCTACAACTTCATTTTATGACAAAATACCAAAACAAACAAACAAATAATGTTATGCTTAATGTATTTTCAGTCTTGGTGTCTAATACATGAACCCTTCAACAACGATGTTCAGGATACTACTGCTTTATTTTTAGATACATCAACATGCCAACCTTATGTACATAACTGCATTATGTCGTCAGGACATGTATTTGGTTTGACACCATCATGGGTCAATGTATGCTTAAAGAACCCAACCTCTGGAACAGAAATGACACTTTTTCAGGACTGAGTTTTAACCCTCTCTTCCTTGATCTCATCAGCATGGCACTGGGGTTAGTATATGGTTCCTCTTTCGTATAACCACAGACGTGAATGTCATCAACAATGGCTACAACCCCTTTAAGGTCCTTGTATGTGTCAGCAATCATTAAAAAGTGGTTAGACTCATCTAGCTCATAAAACTTATGTCTTGCAAAAATTGGGTCTGTCTCTCTCTTTCCCACACACACACACACACACACACACACACACACACACACACACACTTAAGACGTAAAGTAATTTAAAAAACGCATTGTCTTAATTGGAAGACTCAGAAACATGCTGTCTTCACTTAGAGACTATTTTTCCAGAGGAGCACAGAGGACTGAGAGAGCTTCATCTCAAGGTGCAACAACAATCACCTGAAGCTCAAAATCAGCCGAACCAATGAGCTTGTGGTGGACGACAATGATTAAAACATGGATGCTGTTGGAAAAGAAGCTATAAATTAAAAATGTCTGAAGATTCTCATTCATCCAGCTCATGTGAAGCTCGAGAGCCAAAACTCTTCCTTCAAAATGTATTGTTGCTTTTGCTCCTCTCCTGATTAGTAAAAAAATTGTAAAAATTTTAGCCACTCTTGTTACTCCCCGCTGATGAACAGTTTAACAGTTTAAGTCTGGTGCAATTTACATTAATTAACACACACATTAAACTTTAATAAAGTCGGTTGAACTCATTCTCTTGGTTTTTCATGTAGGCTCTACTTTTTAGTCTTTGAGTATTGAGGAGTACTGTAAGATGCTCACAGCTTATTTGGTATTTCCAACCAAAAATAAAAGTTCACTAAAAAGTGGTGTTTCATACTTATTCTTTAAATGACCTGCTGTTCAATTACGATATGATGCAAACACTTGATTATGGTTTTTTTTTTTGTTTTTTACAGTTGCTAACACACATTTCACTGTTCCCTTTTTCAAGACCTTCAACGCTGGGGGTCACTCTTCATTGCTTGGGCACAAAAGCATTCAGTGTGCTCATCTTAGAAAATTTATCAGCTGTGTTCTCGCTCAAACTCAAGCCTCACCAAATTTCTGTGTATTATCTGTCCAATTATTGTACAATTTGCTGCATTATGCTACATAGAAACTCCTAATTGGAACCTATAACACTGAGCGCTGATTTTCATTTCTTGATGACCTCTATAAAAGAGCAGATGAGGTATGGGGGGTAAGTGATGTGAAATCGAGAACATTTTGTAACCGTGTGGGACAATGAGGCATTTCATTCTTCTCATGTCACAGATTGGTTTACAGTCCACCCAAAGATGGTGTCACCTTTCCTTTCTTCAACCCCACAGAGGAATTATTTTCTTCATGGAGGTAAAACGTTATGGCCACCAGCCACACGATCAGATGTCCCTCTTGCATGTAATGAATGCTGGATGTCTGGACATGTCTGCTGAAGATTGTCAGGGTGAAGGGTAAAGTGAGTACATAAGTGTGATGTCAGTGAGAGCTTGTGGCCAAATTTAGAAGACAAGGCTGACTAGCGCTGAAAAGGTATCCTTTACAAGTATGCACAGTGAATATACATAGTTTTGCATTGCATTACTGGAATTACTTTAAGTTTAATTTTCAGCACTTGCAAGGTAACACAGTCTATGCAATAAAGATCTGACCTTATTGTCGTTGTAATGGAATCTTGATTCATGCTGAACAAATGAATGAAGAAAAAACATTTCAATTGTCAATTTTGACTAGGCATAGAAAAATGTGGGTTAGCAACTGTAAAAAACTGTAATGCAATCATACAGTTTACATAGCGTCACAAACATATTTCTATCATTACTGTACCCATAAACTGTAAGAGACCCACAGCATCTGCTTCTGGCTACAAATTTGTGTTTAAATCATGCCACTCTGCACATTATAGACAATAACATGATTTCCTTGAGGAATGTCTTTCCATTTGTTGATCTGCTGTCATACTTCATGTGCTCTTGGAGATGGACACACAGTCCAAGACCTAACACCTTGTGCTTGTGACATTAAAACAGTACTTTCAAGTAAATGAAAGAATTGTTAATTCCGTGAAAAATGAGCAAACTCCGTCAGCTCCGTCAACCTTTTGTCTTTCTGCCTCATAGAATCCCAGCAAGCTTGACCTGCTTTAGTTGCTCAACTCTCTCGTTTGCTGGCTCAGAGCTAGCCTGCGTAAATTCTCTTCTTTTGTAGCTAACTTTTCAATGCGCTCAGCATAAGTTCTGGTTCATTTAGGTTAACAAATGGATACAGACAGAAACCAACCAAAATACTTATTGTTCAGTGTCCATCATTGTGTCAATGAAAAGTCACTCTTTGCTGTCATCTGTAGCACGTCACTCTCTTGCGCTTCTCCCTCTATATAAGGTAAGACCTGCCTTCTTGCACCTTGAAAACCAATCAAAAGTGACAAATGAAAAGCTATGACCATTACAACACAAACAGAGAACTGTGAGAACAGGTACAACATTTGTGCTGTATGTTTACTGACCAACGCCTTTAGACTCATGCAGGAGTCTGTGCCCTCATCTGATCATCAAAACACTTTGTAGGCCGACTTCAAATTAGCTGTTACACCATGCTGAGCTCTGATTCTGCTCACCCTTTTCGAAGACATTTGGATATGTTGATAGTGGTGAGTGCAAGGAAATCGTAGAGTGCTCAAACTCACGCGTGCACAGACACACAAGAATACGAAGAATGTGGCAGTTTAAGCATGTGAGAGTGTGTGTCTATGCATTTGTGCTATGGATAAAATCCAAACAGCCACTGAGCTTGCCTGTTATTAATCTCCATCGCAGCTGAGCAAACCCACTGATTGAAAACCATGTGATACAGTCAAAAGTACCACAAAGTGGACCTTCACTTGGGAATGTTTTGTGAATCATCAGTGTTTGTTCTGTCTACTACTTTTGTATTCAGAATTGTAATTAACACGGCAGTCTTTAGAGGGCACTAGTAGGGTGTGAACTTCAAAGGCTCTTTCAGCCTTTAGAAATGTACTTCATTACATGATCTTTAAACTCTAAATGTTTTGTCTTGTTTTGTTTCAGATTCTACCAAAGAAGGCCATGGTATCATCAGCAGAATGTCTCTTATCACTCGAGTATATTAATATTAAATATTAAGTGTTTTGCTTGTTTGAGTGATTCTCCCAGGATCTTTCATCGACTAATGGAATTTATATTCTGATATGACAAAATCAAATCTTTCAGGTGTGAATGATGACCATTAAAATGACAAAGCATTATTCTTTTTTATTTATTTATTTTTTTTGCCCAAACTAACTTAATTCTCTTTTCACAGTCAAGACCAAGACTTTTCAGTGCACAGGCATAGTAATTACTTATGCAAGGTGTTTCCCTGTTGTCTTATTTATTTCTTAAAGTTCTGGGATATCACCAAGTCAAATCTTGGGACTTGGGTCAGTTGCAGTTAGCACTTTGATTCCGTGTCTCACAGTGTGTCAGCCTTTAGACTCACTGTCGCTGCTATTTTGACATTGCATTCCTCACCTAGTCTACGTTCCATGTCATGTTACAGTAACTTAATATGATAAATGAATCAATAATATGCTGCAAGACATTATGTGTCCTCTAAACACCCTTTGTTCAGTTTTGCTGCATGAATATGAAACTGTAGTTCTACCAAGTGCCCACAGAGTGGAGGCACAGACCATCTGTCTGCTGGGAAAATTTTCTGAAAGAAGTAAAGCAGGAAGGGATGAAAAATAAAGAAGCAAGGAGAGGTTAAAGATGGACAGACAAAGCAGGAATAATAAATTAAACCAAGAGAAGGAGAAAAAAAAACCCTGTAAAAATGGGCTATTATGTGATTGGTACCTGATGACCAACAATGAAAATAGAGGTGATAGAAATTGAGAAAGATGGGGACACATGGAAACAGTGTGTGAGAATACTGTCTCCTGTTCTTATGATGAGTCCAGACATTCACGTAAGAATTAAATTCCAACTATAAACAGTCAGGACACTGGGGACTTTGTCATATTAATTCAAATGTTTTCCAATTGATTAGTCTAATTTAGAATTAGTTATTAGTTGTCAGATTATTATTTAGTGGGCCTGATGTGCAATGCACAAATATACAGTGGCATTTCATGCCGCTCGTTCAGGGACTTATAAGCAGGGCTATGAGAGGTGTGTCTCAACTTCATCTCTGTGAAATGAACTCAGAGCCAGGACAGCACCTACCATCACCATGGTTACCTTTGATTGCAGCTGAGGAAACACAGCTGATTGAGATTTGCTAGTTAGTGCAGTTTCTCACACACACACACACACACACACACACACACACGCACACACACACACACACACACACACACACACAGGACGTCTACATTTTTACACTTTTTCAAACATTTCTACTCATTAAAACTTTCAGCTAGAAACACTATTCAAACCTTAAAATGTCAATACCTTACAAGTTTTATTCAACAAGTAAATCTCATTCACGCTTTTTGAAAACATTCAGATTTGTTCAAATTTTAGTAATATGATGATGATAATGAGAGAAACCTATAAACCCACCCATTTTCAACGACTTTCAACTGTGGTTCAGGAGTTAGAGTGGTTGTCTACTCTTCAGAAGGTCAGTGGTTTGATCGCTGGCCCCTGCAGTCTACAAGTCCAAGTATCTTTGTGCTCAAATTGCTCGTGAGGGTGTGCGTGTGCATGCATGCGTGTGAGAATGCTGCCTCGTATAAAATGCAGTGAGTGGTCAGTAAGATCAGAAAAGCGCTATATGAATACAGTCCATTTACCAACTTCATTCAAACTATAAACCAGCGAGGACACACTATGAATCAGTTTTTCACATCTCTCATACTGCATGGGGGAAGCCTCTCACTCTGTCTCAGGCATGCACACACATTAACAGAAATACACGTATTTTCAAAAGAAAACCACAAATACAGTTAAAGGGGCTCAACAGTGGTCTCAGGGTAGGCTATATTTTCAAAATAAAAGCCAACAGACACTAACAGGAGCACAGCAGAGGGGTATTTATTTATGACAGCATACCTGTCAACCCCGGAATTTGAAAATAAGGGAAATTTTCCAATGCCCTGGCCTGAACCATCCCACTACCTTATCACTGTCCACATACCCACATTTAGACATTTAGGTACACACAGTGAATCTTAAAATCATGACAAGGCTACCACTTTCTCTGAAATATTAAGTAACTGCAGTTGAGTGGTCAGAATCAGATACGTGGTTTAAAGTGAAATGCTGTGAACATCTCTACATTATATAAAGGAAAACACAAAAGCACATATAAATTCAGCACTTAGTTTAAATATGTATTACTTGAAGGATATGTTCACATCACTAACACATTATCCTTCAGTTGTGATTTTGAGAGAAGCTACTGGCATGAGAGACAATTGGTCGAAGAGGGTGATAATGAAAATGGATGGCAGAGATAGTAGAAATACAGCCATCAGCAGGGCACGCTTATGTTTTGCAGATTTGTTTCTTTTCCTTCTGTGTGATCCACCAAAATCCGTGTGGAATATTTTACCAAACACCATGGCTTTGACTGACGTTGCTCTTCATTAAGTATGAGAAAGCCTTCTTCCATTTGATGAGATACTTGCACAAACTTGGAGCCTTTTTGGGAAGTACTCCATCCCTCTCACATTCAGCCATCTTCTTCTTGTTCAATTGGCAGGTGCTGTTTGAGTGAATGACCTCGTCACTAGATGTTAAAGCTAATTTTCTACATGCTGCCTCCTGCTTATTGAAGGACTTACAGCCAACCTTTGGTCTTTTTGTTTTGTTTACAAAAGTTAAAAATACAGGAGATTTATGGCAAAATATTTAAATGTAATTATTTTTTACAATCAGAAGCTGCCAAATGGTAAGAGATTTTACAAATTTTTAAAATCAAAGCCTCAAAAGGGAAAAGGAGCTTACAGCAAGCTACATGAGACTAAAGACCTCAGAAGACTGAGGCACCATCATAACCATGGCATAACACCCGTCATGAACATTAGGGAGGAATGATTATGATTATTGTCATTAAGTGCCACTGAGTGTCATTCAGTCAGCTCTGTCTTTTCTGATAGGGGTTAGGGCTTGAATTAATTGACAGAATGGCACTTCAAGACAACAATCAGAAATAAACAATAAATACAAATTCATAAAGATTCCTTCATGTTAGCCACATACTAACAGGGTAAAATATTACGCTTTTTCATATTTTCTTATTATAGCAGTGAGTGAGTGGGAGTAATCTTTAAATCTTCTTTGAAGTTCTCCTACTTCAGCTTACTTTCATCTATCATCATCACCTACAGACTTCATTTGAACTTAAAATTGAATTTTAACTTTTAAACTTTTATCCAGCTTTCTGAAATATTTTAGTTCTTTAATTACCTGATTAAGTTTTAATGTCTTTTTTTTTTTCAGTGTTTTTCTGAGTTTTTAATGGGTGTGTAATTTACTGCTTGAAGTGTGTGACATGGCCTGTGTTGTCACCCACTGATCCTTTTCTGTGTTTCTGTTTAAGCAATAGGACTTAGAATTTTGGTCCTTTGAATTTTCTTCAAAGCATCAAGAGAGCCCCGCTACTGTCTTATTGACTCCAATCATATTTTGCTCTTTATCAGTGGCTTTCAAAGAGGTTTCATAAAACTGTCAATCATGATTCCTATGAGGGTTTTCTGATCTGTCAATGCTATGGTCAAGGTTTGTTTAAATTTAAATCATCAAGGTTACAGTTAAAAGAGGCAGATAGTTAACATGGATTGATTGTGGTCATGCTTAACAAAAACTAATGTTGATTAGGAAGCCGACAGTGGTCTCCAGTGTCAAAATCACATGCCAGCCTCATCCCCATGAGGGCTGAGGATAAGATTTTAGCTTGTGTGCACCACTTCTTTATCTGCTGCTATACTAAGCATTTTTAATGCTTCTATGAAATAGTCCAGTATCATCACAACTTGTGTCATATATTCAACCAAAGGATTTTCTGTGACAAGCTGTAAATACAGTCATTACAGTTTTCTTTACAGTTACTAACATGCATTTCACTATACTGAGTTAGCGTTTTCAAAACTCTTTACACAGTCAGCACAATCAGTACAAAGCAGTCAATACAGACTGTGGGTCACTTTCCGTTGGTTTGATACAGATGCATTCAATGTACAATAGAATTCATGAACCGTTTTCTCAACCACCACCAAATCTCTGTTTATTCACAGTTTACAAACTACTGTCAAAACTTTCAATCTATATTCAAAATAACACAAAATTACTGTAAATTAGATTTCTTTTAAAAGAACTGATTCTGAGATGTGATAGATGTACAAAATAGACAAGATTTGAAATGTTTGGGCTGCTAGTTTTGAAAAAGTGAACTCAGTATAGAGAAATCTGAGTTCAGAAATATATAAATAATGATAATAATAAAACACTGTAATACACATGTTGACATGTTTTGATACGAGTGCCAGATATCATTTTGTGCTTTTGAAAACTAATGTCCTCTGTGAAGACTTTCTAGCCCAGCTGGACTTATTTGTCTATCTTCTGAGACTATTTTCTTGGTTATTCATAAACATCCATCTTTGAATTTCTGCATCATCCTAGCCTGTATGACTGGTCATGGATTAGATAAATCAAATGGTCCATTAACATATGCAACAGATTATTCCTGCTGTGGACAAACCCGTGTTTTTGTGCTACAGCAGTGAAAATGTCATTGTATGTTTCATGATGAAAATCAAACTTAATTAACTGAGTTTTCTACCTTTTGCCAATTTAATATGATCAAGCTGAATAGTAGTGAAGCATATGAGTTACTAGGAAATTCCCATTCACAATAAAAAATAAAAACAATCTCCACACTTATGACTTAATGCACCATAAGAATGCAATATTTATGATGTTGTGATCAATATCAGTGTATGTTTTCATTTTTTGTTCACTTGTATGTTCACATGCTGTACATGTGTCTGGACCCATGCTCAGCTGCACATGAAATAAATGGCCACGTTTGGTCACAGTGATGCCTGGGACTGATGTCTAATTGACAAGGTGTCAGATTATAGCACGGTTAAATGTACACAATTTAAATTCTCATTACAGTTCTGGGCTGGGCTGTCAGGCTAATTCTAACATATTTCTTGGATGTAACTGTGTGTGTTAGAGTGTGTGTGTGTGTGTGTGTGTGCGTCTCTGTGTGTAATGACCTGCATGTGAGATGCTCTCAATAGAGTGTGTCCAAAGGATTCATACGCTTTTAACTCACTGACCTTGGCACATTAACAGCACCCAGAAAAATACTTTAATGCGTTTAGATTGGTATCAAGATACTGCACATGTGACCCCTTAACTTGTGCTGTGTTTTTGTTGTGATGTAGCAGAAAGAATGAATGAATGAAGTCTGTTCACATCTTTACATTCAAGACCAGGGAAAACTGCAATACTGCCAAAACCCCATCAGGCCTTGTGAATCTCACCTGAGTATAAGATTTGGTTTGAGTCCATATCCTGATTTGCCATTGGATGAGACCCATCAGACTCACGGAGTGACATGATCATGACGTCACCAAAGATATGAGAATCAACAGGCCCTACTACACTACACCTTTCCACTGCAATGTCAAGTTGCTATAAGAGATGCACCATTCCTATTCCAAAGTTTGAACAGGCAACAATCCCCCAGCTTCTTGTTGTATAAGCTTTACTGTGTGGTTGTGAAATTAATGGACCGCCGAGTCCTGTCATTGGTGTTTAAAATATCTCAGTCATCGTGCTTGCTACTTGTGTCTGTGTTCCTAACATGTTACATTGATCGTCTTTTCCCACACCTTTGGCCAGTGCTTGTGTTAGTTTCATTCATTGCATGTAAAGAAAGTAAGCTGCATTTTATCAGTTAGAAGATCAGTGCCACTGCTGACAATTGAGATTGTAAGCCAGGCGTCTGTGTGATAAAGACACAGTTATTGTGTCTTTCCTTAGCAATTAAGATCTCCACTGTTTTGCTTTGAGTGCCTTTCCCTCTCTAACACACAACTTTAATGCACACATAGTGCCTTAGCATAACTCAGCTTGATTCCACGCCACATTGTTGTTAGATACGTGAGAATCACATTCCCATCTCATAGTCCTGTCCATCATCTTGAATTGCCACATGTTGTAGCCACTCATGTGGTCACATCCATCATCTTGCTTTCTCTCTTTCTCTCTCTTCCTCTCATGCACACACACACACGTACACACGCGTGCGCACACACACACACACACACACACACACACAGTCACAGACGACACTCTTGCCTGCTGTTTTACACTGGTTATTGTAGTTCCTTATGCCTGTAGCTGTTTGTTATTGTAGTTGTAGTTGGATAGTGGTTAAATAAAATTCTTTTAAGTAGAAGTTGTGATTATTGTGCATACGTGTT
Organism: Chaetodon auriga; assembly: GCF_051107435.1. Classification (NCBI taxonomy): domain Eukaryota; kingdom Metazoa; phylum Chordata; class Actinopteri; order Chaetodontiformes; family Chaetodontidae; genus Chaetodon; species Chaetodon auriga. Next base: position 24,141,088 of record NC_135087.1, read on the forward strand.
GTGATAACAGCTGGTTGTGACCATCAATGCTCAGATTGAACCCTTCACTGTTCACCTGACAAATGCAAAATAGTGCTCAAAAGCATTTTAAGTGAACATCCCTTTGAGAGACTGAATACATGGTTCGGTTATTAGTCCCTGATCCCAGGGTTATGTCCAGTAATTATTCATTCATATTAATAATTTTGTTGATATCAATAGCTATCTCTGCTCATCTCAGACCTCTAATGTTGAGAAGCAAGGAAATACAGTGATTTCTAAAATATTATAAAATATTATTAACATCTCGTGTCGTGAGAACCTGGCCTGTATTTGAAACAATAAATAACCAATAAAACTTTCTGCACACATTTTTCACATTAAAGATTTTCCAGTTCAAAGGGCAAGATTAATCTTTTTTCCAGCAGGCTTTTAACCCATTAGTGACTAACAGCTATATTTGGTATGTGAAGGAAAAGCCTCACAGAATTTTTTCTGTGAAATACAAAACAGAAAATCTAAGAATTTGCTGTAAAAAGACTACACATCACAAAATAAAAACTTTTGATATCACACATGCATCATGCCTTAATTGGAAGACAAAGTTGATTTTATTTAAAAAATGGACAAAACCAAAATTTCAAAAAAGTTGAGAGACTGTGTAAAATATAAATAGAAACAGACTGATGATTTGCAAAACACTGAAACCCCATATTTAATTGAAAATACCACAAAGACAACATATTAAATGTTGAAACTGAGAAATTTCATTGTTTCTAAAATTATATCCTCATTTAGAATTTGATGCCAGCAAAACTTTTTAAAGAGGTTGGAACAGGGTCATGTTTACCACTGTGTTGCATCACCTCTTCTTTTAACAACACTCCATGCGCATTTGGACTATAACTTTGAAAGTGGAATGTTTTCCCGTTCTTGCTTGATGTGCGGTTTCAGCTGCTCAATAGTTCGGGGTCTCCTTTGTCGTAGTTTACGTTTCATGATGCATCAGACATTTTCAGTGAGTGATAAGTCTGGACTGCAGGCAGGCCAGTTTAGCACCTAGACTCTTTTTCTAGGGAGACATGCTCGGAATACATGCAGAATGTGGTTCATCTTTCTGAAATATGCAAGCAGCATATGTTGCTCCAAAACCTGTATATATGGTTCAGCATTGGTGCCTTCACAAATGTGCAGGCTACCCATGCCACGTGCACTGATGCAGTGAATCTCAACTGGTGGGTCCCCACTTTGGGTTGCGGACCCCTCTCCAGTGGCTTGTGGGCCCTTGCCAGGCCAAAAAAAAAAAAAAAAAAAAAAGTTAAGAAATAAATCATGTGCTTTTATTTTGAAGGAGATTTTTTATGCAACTGAGCGTTGCTGAGGGATGATGATGGGTCCCAAAGCCACATGGTGGGTGGGTCGCGACCGACCCATTTTCAATGGGTTGCGGGCCTTTGCCTGGGAAAAAAAAAAATAAAAAAAAAAATCCTGTGCTTTTATTTTAAACAGGATTTTTTATGCAGGGAGTGGCATCTTTTCGTGTCGTGGCTTGGGTCATGGCTTGTCATTAAAGGATGATGGTGGGTCCCAAAGTCAGACCAGTTGAGAACCACTGTACTAATGCACCCCCGTACCATCATGGATGCTGGCTTTTGAATTGTGCACTGATAACAAGCTAGATGGTCCCTCTTTAGCCCAGAGGACAAGGTGTCCATAATTTCCAAAGCAAATTTCAAATTTTGACTTGTCAGAAGCACAGGGCAATTTTCCACTTTGCCTCAGTCCTTAGTTTCTGGATCTGTTTATATATAGCTTCCTCTTTGCATGGTAGAGTTTTAACATGTATTGGTGGATGCAGCAATGAACTGTGTTCACAGACAATGGTTTTTCAAAGTGTTCCTGAGCCCATGAGGTGATGTCAACTACAGAATTGAAGTGCCGTCTGAGGGCCCCAAGGTCACAGCCATCTAAGACTGTTTCTCAGCCTTCTGCCTTGTGTACAGAGATCTCTTCAGATTCTCTCAATCTTTTAATGACATTGTGTACTGTAGACAAAGAAATCCCCAAATTCTTTGCAATTTTACATTGAGAAACATTATTCTTAAATTGTTCCACTACTTGCCAGTGCTGTTTGTCACAGAGTGTTGAACCCTTCCCCATCTTTACTTCAGAAAGACCCCTCTCTGGGATGCTCTTTTTGGCCCCAATCATGTTACTCACCTGTTCCCAGTTAACCTAATTCATTGTGAGATGTTCCAACAGATGTTTTCTCTTAGCATTTCACAACTTTTCCAGTCTTTTGTTGCGACCGTCCGAAATTTTTGAAATGTGTTGCTGTAATTAAATTCTAAATAAGGATATCATTTTCAAAAACAACAAAATTTCTCAGTTTCAACATTTGATATGTTGTCTTTGTGCTATCATCACATTCTGTTTCTACATACATTTTACACAGCATCCCAACTTTTTTGGACGCTTGGTTGTACTAAAAATCAGTGTTTCAGGGCCAACCACCACAACAGCATTTTCCTCTCAGCCAGTCTGCTTATGCTCCTACAGATCATTCGCAGCTACTTTCCCCACACACACCCTCCCGACACAGAGGCTCGCCGCCATACACACCCAGTGTGGTAGGCACAGCTCTATCACTTTGCCACAAATTTTTGATGTTAAATGCTACTCATAATTACTATTTGCATGAATGTCTAATATTGCTGTATGTATCATTGCTATAATATTGTTAAAAAAAAAAAACAAACAAAAAAAAAAACAGAATTGCTGGTGGTAGTAGTAATAGTTTGCGTGTGTGTCAGTGTGTGTGTGTGTGTGTGTGTGTGTGTGTGTGTGTGTTGAAAATTCCACAGGAATACTGTATAAAATTCTGCACAACTGAATGAAGAAAAACAACAAATTATTAGAGCAACAAGACTATGAGTATATCAAAAATTGGGGGGGGGGGGGGAGATGCATGGATTAATTAGAGGAGTTTTATTGGGAGTAACTTAAAACGAAATAAAAATAAGAAAGGTAGTAAGATAAAAGTGACACACACTTACACACCAATGACACAGCATCAGGAGCAATTTAGGGTTCAGTATCTTGCCCAATGATACTTTGACTTGTAGAATGCTGGGCCAGAGATTGAACCAACAATGTTCTGATAAGTCGACAACCTTTCTACCCTTTTCTCAAGTGGAATATGTGCTGTGGAAATATGCCTCATGATGACTTTACCATGTGATCAATTTGTAGTATGGGTAAATCCTTATCAGTGTTATTTATGCAGCCTTTATTAGGGACAGGCGTTTACTTATTTGTGCTGGCCTTTAATCAGATTGGTAGATTGACCCCTCTTTGGAACCTTTTCATGATTTGACCACCTGATCTAAGGAAAATAATACATGTTGAAACAGATGTCGTAGTATCAGGAACCAGGCAAATAACAGCATCACTAATACCAAAGTAATGAAAAAGAGCCAATGGTAGAATGTTTCCTGGACACGAGTATTCAAATTGATGAATCAATGAATTAACAATATTGATAGGAGACCAATGAACCAGTTCTACACCTGTAATCAGCCCACCTGAAATCGCCATGACAAAATCAAGATAAAGACAACCTTTACTGATTTCACATAAGGAATGAACTAAAGACTGAAGATAAAATTGTTGCTTGAGACCCAACATAAGTCTTTGTAGTATTGAGTCATTACATTGTAATCATGAAAGATATGTTTTCATGGATATAATTTTAATGTGCATCCTTCCTTTGTCCTTATTTTCTGTAGTGCCATGTTACTGCAGAGTACTAGTTTTAAGAGTATCAGTCTATTTTAGACTATTTTCAATCTGATTTCTCAACACCGCTGCTGTTTGAGCCAAAGGCGTGGTTATTTATAAGCAGACTATTCTATCCTGTTTAAATCAATGGTAAATAGACCAACGGCTAACCATTCTCATGCTGAAGTCACTACATTTCACTTCAAGTTATTGCTTCATGTGTCCAAAATGTGGGGTTCTCTTCTAAGATAAACACCTTGAAAGACTTTGTATATTCTCAACTCCATTACTTAACTAATGGTGTTTCAGTGCTGTGGCACTTTATTCTGCTGGAAAAATGATTGAAATAAGAGCCACAGACAAATGGCAGGTAACACCATGCAGAACAGTAAACATTCACTGGGTATACAGCACTGATATCACGATATAATGGCTGTTATGTTGCACATGCACATACACACACACACACGCACGCACGCACGCACGCACACACACACACACACACACACACACACACACTGGGTACTCCTCAGCTCACCTTGAAGAGTCACAACTTCTTTCCATTCACAGCATCAGCTGAAAAGCACAGCTATATAATAAAAGGTCAAAATTCAAAATATGACCTCAAGGAAAATGTAACATATATGCTCACGCAAATATATATAAAGGCAAGTAATAGTGTTAATGAAGAAGATATTATGCAACATTCACTCACTATCTGTGGCTCCCCATAACTATATTGCAATATTTCAATAAAACATCCCTTGGAAAATAATTCAAATAGAAATGTGGACCGCATATCAGATTGACCTACTGATGCCCTACAACTTTTTCTTTCAAAAGTAAAAATGAGATTCAGAGGAAATTATTATCCAGTGGCTCACAGAATGAGGAAAGAGGAAAAAGTGCTATAGTCAGAGATATAATCAGAAAGCTGTTATTTGATATGCTAAAAAAAAACTAGCAGGAGCAATTTGTGAGGATTTGGGATGTGTTAATCATTTCAACTCTGATCAGTTAAAAACAATCCACTGCCTGTCTCACCAGTTTTCTGTCATTGTGGGTTCTCTGGCACAGCTACATATGAGTGAACATTGACAATGAGGCAGGGAAGCTTGGACGACCCTTTAGTCTCTAATCTACAATCCTAATACAACACAGTCCTCATATCAATAATGCACAGGTATACAATAAAACATTGTACTTTACTGAGCTGTACGAATGTTGATTGTATGAGGCATTTGCTGAAACCACAATTTCACTAATCAGTCACATAGAATGTTTTCTTTAGTTATTTATTGTATACAATCTCTCCACTTTTTACTCCCTGTGTGCCATGCCTGGAACACAGCAAACACAGGACAAAGATGACTGCATTTCCATGTCACCATCCTTCCATGACACAGAAAACACCTGTGGTTGGCCTTCACAGGGAGGATACTTCAGTACAACCACCTTTGCTTCCACTGTTCCCTGGTCCCAACCATAAGCTCCATATAGTTTCTTCAAGGAAGCAGTGATAATTCTGGCCTTCAAGCAATGTCAAGTGGACTTCTCCTGTAGCTACAACAGGACCACACTACAGCCTGGTAGGCAGAGTTTCCAGACTGGACTCATATGGCCTGACTTTGTACAATTTAAATTCACCTTTTGGAACTGTCCTCTTTCACATCAACCTTCTGCAACTCATGGCAGTTGAATTGTTGAGGTCACACAACACCACACACATTGATTACTTAATGTTTGATGTCCCTTACCCTTCATGGAAAGGTGGGGAAGATCCTTACATGGACCAATCTGTATCTTCACTTGCTGACGGCTCAGTATGTTCACAGACTCCTCAATACAGGAGCAAGAACAAATTAGTGAAAATTGCACCCTGTGTGTGTATGTAACAGTTCAGCTCTCATACATCACCAGGAACTCAATTTTTTCTGTCCCTCTTGTCTCTGCGTGTTTAATTCAGTTGAGTCAAACAGCCTCAGGACAGGCCCAATTTGATCAATCTAGGTAAAACATTATCAACTGATGTGTGTTTGCCTCGATCTGTCCCACTTTACATCAGTCTGAATACACCTTTACATGCCTAAAAGGAGGGAGAGGATGATGATGGTGACAGAAACCTGCAGATGTGATTAAACCAGTGGATGCACAACACATGGCCAGTTTGTGTTGAGTCTGCAATATTTAGCTGGAAAACTATTAACTAAGTTTGCATTCATGAAAAGGGGCATACTTGGATTGCAATAAAGCTTAAACAGCGATTAATTACCCAGACTGTGCTCAGACACAAAATTATCTTGTGACAAAGTTGCTGTCCATGTTGATTATGTGTAAAAACTGTGCGTATGCACTTATTAGTCATACCTGCCTAACCCTGTTATGGCACAGAACCACTGCATTGTATCTACAATAAGCATAACACACTGCAGTCCAGGCAACTACTGTATAGTGGCAATATCGACCAGGAAACACTGGTAGAGAAAATTTAATTTATGTGTGTGTGTGTGTGTGTGTGTGTGTGTATGGGATGCATGTGGGTGTGTGTGTCCTGCCTGTGTCCCGTCCTGTGGGCTGACCATGATGAGCTCTGGCTGTTAAAAACAAGCCCAGTCATATCCCCTCCCCTCTGTTTTATTTTCTTTCTTTCCATAACCCCCCCCCCTTTGGTCCCTGTTTTTTGCACCAGGATAAGGATGCATATGTATATTTATTCCTGCTGCTGGTTTACACTATTTCATTGAGTAACATTTTAAATTGCCAGATGAATGCCACATTGTTCACGAAAAGGCACTCGTTCATGAGATTTAATCATAAGCATAATTAACATCATTAAATTGCCATATAAAGCTACCTGTTCATCAGTTTAGGGGTAAGTTTTAGTCACAAAAATGTCAAACAAGAACAAAAAGAAGAACTTGACCATGCAGAGTTTCAATTCAGAAATATATATATATATAAATCTTACAGTGATGATGTGTAGATGTGTAGATAGATGTGTGTAGGTCGATACAATAAAATGTCTTGCAAAGGCAAGGCCGTCTATGACTTAAATAGGATGGGTATGAAACAATCATGCAGATTGTGGATGACAAACTATTAGCTAGTATTACAGAGGATGTTCCCCCTGACAGCTACTTGCATAAACACTCTGTGATGCCATTGTAAACATAGCTCTCACAAGGTGACACAAGACCCAAGATGGCAGCTTCCTGCTACTAGACTGATAATTGAAAGGCACACATCTCTCCTTATCATAAAATCTTTTTTTTTTCTCCACACTTCAAAATTGGACTATAACATCAACAGCATGAAGTGACCTAGACCATTTGGAACAATTCATAGAAAAATGCTTCAACAGGCTTTACACAGTGAACAAAGAAAAAACAGACAATACAAAAAAGGGCAAAGCCAACTCACCTCTAAACCCAAAGAGACTGGCTCACTCTCCAGCCTGGTTACAAAACTATGTACTGTATCTCCAAAGCCACCATGCCGCACAGACGTAACAGACATACTGTACTAATTTCCACTGAAAATAAACTTGCAGGACTTGACACCAGAATCACACTCATTGAAGGCCCACAGGACCAAAGCCTGGAAATCAGTCAGGACCAGACAGACACACTCACTAAGGAAAACAGATCACTACAACACTCTGTTAACACTCTAACCACCCTGCTCACCTCTGTTGTCACAGAAGAAAAAGACATTTCTGTGCTTCAAAGCATGCAGGCTTAGAGACAGTTTAGTTTTCACTGGTATTTCCAAACAAATCCCAGACGACCTTGAACAATAGGTTCTGGAATTCATAACCAGACAGCTCAAACTACCTGCAGAAAGTCAACAACATCACAATCCGGTAAGTACACAATTTGGGATTGAAGAACACCACAACAAACCATGGCCAACCATAGTCAAATTCAAGCATGCAATTCTTGAATTTTCAACAATGCAAATAAAAAAAAAAAAGTTCAACTAGAAGGGAGACAGCTAAAAGGAACAGGCTACGAACTAAATGACCAGTATCCAATAGAAATCTTACAAAGGCCGAACAAACTGTCCAATCTGAAAACAGTTGAGGGAAGAAAAAAAGCAGTTCATGTTCATAGGATGAACTTTCCACTGCTCTCAGTTGTATTCCTAATAACAAAGTACCAGGATCTGATGAAATCCCTTCTAGTCCATTCTAGCACTGCTACTCAACAAAGTGACAACTGAAATCAAACAATGTTTGAAATTTCCGGCAAACGTGAATACAGCCACAATTTCACTCCCTCTAAAGCCTAAAAAAGAAACCTTACCATCCAGTTACTGTCCCATTTCTCTCATCAGTGTGGATATAAATGGTATAGCAGTAAAGCACAAACTCACTGAATAGAGAGACACTAAATCCATAATCCATCCAGATGAAACCAGTTTTATCTAAGTTAGACACTCATTCACTTAAGACTTAATGCATTATTCACAATTATAACAGGCAGGAATCATCAGAGCTGCCTGGGATGCAAAAAGCCTTTGATAGGGTAAACTAGAAAGTTCTCTTTATCACAGAAAGGTTTAACTGGGTCAAGACTCTTTACACCTCACCCTCAGCTACTGCCATCACCAACTGAGAAATATGACAAAGCTTCACTCTGCACAAGGGCACTAGGCAAGAATGTCCGCTGCCCCGTTCTCTATTCACCAGTTTCATCTGACCATTAGCATCTGCCATTGTTCGCTAGAAATTCTACACAAAAAGAATTTAAAAAAACAGGCGTGTGTGATTAGTCAACTACTCGATCAAACTTTGCTACCCTGGCTAGTCAGCAGAGACTATTCAGTTGAACTAGTCAGTGGAAAAAAAAAAAAAAAAAAAAAAAAAAAAACAGGGACAGAATAATTCATATAAAATGGTGTTTAAATAATTTGTTCATAGTGATCAAACATATGGACAATTTTTTTTCCCTTTACTCCCAGGATAATGTACTTTCCCGAATGGTAACCTGTCTGCATCCAACTGTCTACCTGGGGCTGGTGCTGCATGCACACTGAAATCATGATGGGAAGAAGAAAGTCATCAAGGCAGAAATGCAACATTTAAAATGCTGGAGGGTTAATTCCACCTTTTTAGACATTGGGGTAGCAGTTAAAACATTAGCTTAAACATAGCAATCCCCAAAGTGCTAAAATGAGCTTTTTCTTTAATGCCCACTTACACAATGATTGTGGTGTTTGGTGGTTTCTGGTTGTCAGTAAAAGGGCTAATAAAATCACACAACAGGGGTTCACCTGTTGTGTGCTCTACTGTTCATTGTTTTACTGCCGCCTACTGAACTGAGGAAGCAGAATGACTGTGTATAGTATATAAAGAAGAAGAAAGAAGTTGGTTACAATAACCATCTGCTTATAGTGATCAATTTGACCCTGACTGCAGATTCCACTGCATTGTACAATTAAATGGCAGGATAATGTGAAATGTTCATAACACATGGTGCAAAGTGCCACACATTTCATCAGCAATATTTTTTATGCTTATAGATTAAATAGGCTCAACTTAGACTGTGTGAATATTTTCTTACTTTAAACTAGCCAACTAGTCTAACTTTAAATGTTAGTTTAATGGTCATAGGAATTACTAGTTAGAAACGTGTCACAGTATACTGAGTCTCTTACCTGCTGCTGTTTTCCTTCATCTGTTCACATGCTCAGTCAGTTATTTTCCACCCTCACTCCCCTGCCAGCAACACCCACCTGCCCACTCACCTGATCACACACCTGAGATTCATTCCCAATCAGTCTAATATTTAAAGTTGCTCTTCTGAACTCACCCAGTGCTAGACTGTTGTCCATGCAAGACTCTCCAGCATTTACTATTGGGCTGATATCTTGTTGCGAAACCTGCCTGCCTTTGACAACATCTGTTCTCTTGTTCCCTGGTAAATATCTCAGCCTTTTGTCTACAGTCACAAGTCTTGCCCTGCACTTCCTGGATCTTTGCTCGCCTGTGACTGTTTCATGTTTGATTCACCAAACATTTAAAGAGAATCTGTATTCCATTGAGAGACTATAATTCCGAACTGATCACTGAATTACATTGTTACTTATCTGTCTCTACCAAGCCTGAAATTAAAGTTGCAACAAGCCATATCCGTGATCTGGTGGTCCTAAACCCCCTTGGAACAGGAACGTCCCTATCAAACACACATCACAAGATCAGTCTCTATGCAGATGATTTATTAATCATCCATCTAAACAAAATTTTAAATTATGGCCACCATTTTAAATCTTCCTCCATCAAATTTTAAATTAGTAAATTAATGCAAGCTCCTTAAAATGATAATAAGCTGTTAGTATCTTTCAATTGACTGTTGCAACATTAAACATTAGCTGTTAAATCACAAAGTTATGCCGCTACATCATTGTTCTACAAAACCATCCCGATGGTGAACGACTTTGTTCACTTTCTGATTAGCAGTCTCATACATTGATTATTCCTGACGCTTCCCACATCTGCCACAACCTTCAGTTAATGCGTTGTGTCAGTCACGAACATTTTGTGCAAAAAAACATTTGGGGTGAATGAACGGACTTCATGTATTTCCTGAAATGAAGTTAAATTAACAGGGATCTATTTCATCAAAGTAGTAACAGGCTGCCAGTATCGTACCTCCCATTTCCTCATCTGCATGCTAATTAAAGATTTGCAAAACAGGAACCCAGTCTCAGGTTTATGCAAGAGAACAAAGCTTGGGCACATCCAAACATACACATTTACCTCTCTCACAGGTGCGTGACCAGTAGCCAGTGCCAGTGCAATCACATATGAATCGATTCCAGCCTTCTTTGCAGACACCACGGTTCTTGCATGGGTAGCTTTCACACTGCTTGCCAGGTTGCTTGTTGCATGAGGGTTTGATGCCAGCACCATTTTGTGCTTCAGCAATCTGACGGATGTCTTTACTTCGACCATCAATGAAAAGGTCACGGATACACCCCACATAGCCATAGTTGAGCATCGCTGTCCAGAGCTCAGTGGGCAGGATGAGGTTGGTGCGGTCAGTGGGAAGTCCGCCCAAGTACATGTCACCTTCCAGGTCCAGAATCTCGCTCTCACCACTGGCTGTGAATGGAGTCCTTCTGCTGTTTACAGAGATGGTGCCTGTGGTGAGGATAGTGGTAGAGATCAGTATATGGTTGCACTGATGCAAGATAAAATCCTGATATCACACTGTATAACACTGCTCTCCTGGCCCTTATTCCGAATTTATATCTGAGTTCTCTGAGTTTTTATCAAGTTTAGTCCTAAAACAGATAAAGTAATTATTGTAGGTGACTTTAATGTACAGGTTGATGTTGATAATGACAGCCTTAGTACTGCGTTTATCTTAGTATTTGACTCAGTTGGCTTCCATCAGTACATGAACCTACTCATTGTTTTAACCACAAAATGTTCTGACATATGGCATTGAAATTGAACACTTATTAGTCTCCTCACAGAATTAGTCTCCTCTTTTATCAGACCATCATTTAATAACGTTTGAATTCATATTACCAGACTACCACCAGTAGGCAAAAATTCCGATACCAGACTACTGTCTGATATAGGATATGATCCCATCAGCATTTAATTCAATGCCATGTCTCAGTACGACAGAGGACTCCTATGCTAACTTTAGTCCCTCCCAAATTGACTACCAGGTTGATAATGCTACAGGTTCATTGCGTATGACACTTGACTCTGTTGCCCCTCTAAAAAAGAAGATAATAAAACAAAGGAGGTTAGCTCCATGGTATATCCCACAAACCCGCAAATTAAAGCAAACTTGACAAAAAGTAGAAACGAAATGGTGTTTAACCAATTTGGAACAATTTTGTTTTGTCTAGCAAGGCAGTCTTAAAACATACAGGAAAGCCCTCCACAGTGCTAAAGTAGCCTATTGTTGGAAAATAAGAACAATCCCAGATTTCTCTTCAGCACTGTAGCTGGGCTGACTGAGAGCCATAATTCTGTTGAACCATGCATTCCTTTAACTCTGAACAGAAATAACCTCATGAGCTTTTCTAATGATAAAATTCTTACTATTAGACACAGAATTCACCACCTCCTGCCATTAACAGGTACTGATTTATCTTCAAAACAGAAACCATACAAATTATTAAACTTGTCATAGTTTTTCACTTGTCAGCTTTCACCAACTAATTTCAATAATTTTGTCATCAAAATCATCAATCTGTATTCTAAACTCCATCCCATCTAAGCTGCTTAAGTTTTACCCTTAATTGGCTTTTCCTTATTAGACTTGATCAATCTGTCTTTATCAACAAGCTACGTGCCACAGTCCATTAAAGTAGCTGTAATAAAACTACTTAAAAAGCCTACTCTTGATCCAGAGGTTTTAGCTAACTTTAGACTGATATCCAACCTTCCCTTTCTCTCAACAATTCTTGAGAAAGCAGTTGCCAATCAGCTGTGTGACTTTCAACACAACAATAGTTTATCTGAGGATTTCCAGTCAAGATTTAGAGTGCATCACAGCACAGAGACAGCACTGGTTAAAGTTACAAATGACCTTCTAATTGCATCAGACAAAGGACTTGTCTCTGTACTAGTCTTATTAGAATTTAGTGCTGCATTCGACACCAATGACCATGGTTTCCTATTGCAGAGACTTGAACACCTCATTGGCACTGAGGGAACTGCATTAAGCTGGTTTAAATCCTACTTTTCAGATCTCCCTCAGTTTGTACACGTTAATGATGATTCTGTGCTCGCTACAGTCAGCTATGGAGTTCCACAGGGTTCTGTGCTTGGACCAATTCTATTCACCTTATATATATATTTCCTTTAGGGAACATTATCAGGAAGCACTCAATAAATTTTCATTGCTATGCGGATGATACCCAGCTATATTTATCAATGAAGCCAGAAGAAACCAATCAGTTAACTAGACTACAAGCATGTTTTCAGGACATCAAGGCCTGGATGACCTGCAATTTTCTGATGCAAAACTTGGACAAAACAAGTTATAGTACTATGGCTTAAACACCTTAGAAACTCAGTTTCTGACGATATAGCACTTATGGATTGAATTGCGCTGGCCTTCAGCACCACTGTTAAGGATCTGAGAGTTATCTTTGATCAGGACATGTCTTTTCACTCCCATGTAAACAAATTTCAAGGACTGCCTTTTTTCACCCACGTAATATTGCAAAAATCAGGCACATCCTGTCTCAAAACAATGCAGAAAAAGTAGTCCATGCTTTCGTAAGTTCCAGATTGGATTATTGCAGTTCCTTACAATCAGGCTGTCCAAATTCGTTGCCAGATAGTCTCTAGTGGCTCCAGAACCCTGCAGCACGTATTTTGACAAAAACGAGGAAGAGAGATCATATTTCTCCGATATTAGCCACTCTGCACTGGCTCCCTGTAAAATTTAGAATATAATTTAAAATCCTTCTCCCTACTTGCAAAGCCATAAATGGTAAGGCACCATCTTATCTTAAAGAGCTCATAGTACCTTATTAAACCACTAGAACACTGCGTTCCCAGAATGCAGGCTTACTTATGGTTCCTAAAGTGTCCAAAAGCAGAACCAGAGCCAGAGCATTTAGCTATCAAGCTCCTCTCCTGTGGAACCATCTTCCAGTCTCTGTCCAGGAGGCAGACACTGTCTCTACATTTAAGAGTAGGCTTAAAACTTTCCTTTTTGATAAATGTTATAGTTAGGGCTGGCTCAGGCTTGCCCTGGACAAGCCCCTAGTTATGCTGCTATAGGATTAGACTGTCCGGAGAACTCCAAAGATACACCGAACTCCTCTCCTCTTCTCTCCCTCTCCATCTGCATGCTTTTTCCTGTCCTGTCACCAAGTGCTTGCTAATGAGGGAATTGTTGGGTCTCTGTAGATAAGAGCTTGGTCTGTACCAGCTCTATATGGAAAGTGTCCTGAGACAACTTCTGTTGTGATTGGGTGCTATACAAATAAAATTGAAGTTAAGAAAAAATTATCGAAGCGGTACACTGTTATTCAGCCTGATGAGAACATAAAAAAGCTTTTGGTACTTTGTACTTTGTTATCTACTCATTACTTATTACCTACTAATGTGTTTTAGAATAATATTAAATGCAGTTTTAAATTTGTTGCTATTGAAGGAAGGTTATTAAATTTGACAACAACTTCATAACAATTTCTCCATAAAAGTTTTTATTATATATGTTGATGTATTGAATATTTTTTTTTATTCTATTATCAATGCTTTTAAAGCTTTTGGTCTTCTCCTTTAGAAGTGTAAGGCAATTCTAGTAATGAAGTACTTTAAAAACCTTCAAATTAAAAGTACAATTCTTAATTTACTTCAAAGAGGTGGTTTTACAGTAAAGGGTTATTTCAATTTTATTAAAGCTAGTACACTTAACAGTTTCATAAATTTCGCCAACACAACTGACCTGATCGTCCATCCCTCTGGATATCCACATGATACCAGGCACCATCATTGACCTTTGTCTGAGTTGCCTTCACCTTAATGGTCCCTGAGCCCATATCCAACAGCAGGTACAGGCTGCCATCCAGCAGCTCTACGGCAAAGAAATCCACCTGGACCAGGGCAAAAAACACGTCAAGAGAGATTAATTTTCAGTCAAAGTCTTTTTTCAGAAAAAAAAAGCAGTGTAAGATATAGTTCTTCATTTGATTATTATTTTATTACAGTAAAGTCGCATGGATAGTGCTGTAAGTGTCAAAAAATCACAAAAAGACCTGAAAAAACAATTGGTAAATTGTTTGAAACATTCCAAGGCAAATCTATAATTAGTATTCAAGTGTCATTAAACTTAACAGCTGAAAATTTTGTTTTTGGTAACCCCGAGGGCTGGGTTGCACCAGCTGGTCTTTACTAAGTCTGGTCCTAACTGCTTTTCAGTGTTTGATAAGACCAGTCTTTACAATGGACTACACCCAATCTTAGCAATGCAAATTCATGCTAATGCCCACGTGACTACGGCTATTGGCTAGCAGCGTGCTAGGATATATTGGTACCAATCTCCCTCTGTCCTGCTAATTTATAGCTAATAATTTCTGATTTGCATAATCATTATAGAGAGTCAAAGAAAAAGGAAAGGCAGTTTTCACTGAAATTGAAATAAGGAGAGCAAAGGAGCTGTAGAGCCAGCACAATGCCATCCTGACTGCCAAGCAGTCCAACATGATAACAACGGAGAAGAAACAGTCCACTTGAAGAAAAATAATGGAAGCCATGAATTTGTTCTGACTCTGACCAGAAAACATCAGTATACAATGACTGTTGATGTTTTTGGTGAGAATAATAATAATTAATAATGGACCACAACCTAATGAAGGTGATTAAGATGTTAGGAAACAGATAGAGAGATGTGTCTGAACTCAAAAGGCTTTAACAGTGTGCAGTCGTCCACCAATGCCCTCGTGCACCGCAGGGAGCATAGGGTACACATTCTCCTCTTGAACCAGCCGATGGTGTTGCCTGTGGGGGAGGATGCTCTTGATGGCATAGATGTTGTGGAGGATAGTGCAAGCTGCTATTAGGGTGCTTTAAGGGTGCATCAGCATTTCTCTGTGAAGGCAGTGGAACCTAGAAAATATACCTAATAATTAAGCTACTGTCAAGCCCAAAGTAACCCACTGAATAAGTCAGTGTCCCCATAGAAAGTCATTTTCAGTCAATTTTCACTATCCATGGTCCCGACGCACAGATCACTGCACAAAGCAGAGCTGGCCAAGATATGCGCCAACTTTAGGGCTTTAATCCATTCACTTTTTTTGTTTACTTTATTAGTATCTGTTCACTTGATGAATGAACTTTATATTTCAGCAACTTTTTCAACTTATTATGCACGTTTGTCCATGTTTATACATTTACATTCAGTATAAATTTGTAGACAATGTTAGGCATGAATAAAATAAGAATAAAGGCAATTATTGAAGTAATTAAAGAATTAGGCTGATTGCAGTTCCTGTGCAAGGGAATTGAAGATTGGCACATTATGCAGATTAGCTGTGTTTGAGGACTTTGATGTGTCATGCAACAACTGACTTAATGGTGACAAGGATGGTGTTATAAATGATGATGGTGCCAAAGATGTTGTGACCCAGAAGCTCCAAGGATTACAGAGCGATAGCAATGACTTCCCTCATAATGAAGACCCTGAAGAGACTTGTGCTGGAGGAGCTCCAAACAATGGTCAAGCCACTATTGGACCCTCTCCAGTTCACCAGCACAGCCTGGGAGTTGAGGATGCCATCATTTACCTGCTAAACTGTACCTATGCCCACCTGGACAAGCCTGCAAGAACTGTGAGGAGTCATGTTTTTTGACTTCTTCAGTGCTTTCAACACCATCCAGCTGGCTTTACTCAGTGAGAAGCTGACAGTGATGTAGGTAGATGACTTCCTTGTGTTCTGGATTGTCAGCTACCTGACTGGCAGACCACAGTATGTGTGCTTGCAACACTGTGTGTCAGGATAGAGTGGTCTGGAACACTGGAGCACCCCAGGGGACAGTTCTGTCTCCCTTCCTCTTCACCATCTACACCACAGACTTCAACTACCACTCAGAGTCCTGTCAACTTCAGAAATTCTCTGATGACTCTGCTATAGTCGGATGTATCAGCAAGCGCTAGTAGGCTGAGTACAGGGCTGTGGTGACTGGCGAACTGTTTCCATCCAGGTGGTCAGTGTGAAAACTGTAGAGGACTACAAGCGCTTGGGAGTGCATATAGACAAAAAACTGGACTAGGCTAAGAACAGTGAAGTCAAAGCCATCTCTACTTCCTGAGAAGGCAGAGGTTCTTCAGCACCTGCTGACAAAGTTGAGGATGTTTTATGAGTCCATGGTGGCGAGTACTCTCCTGTTTGCTGTTGTGTGCTGGGGCAGCAGGTTGAGGGCTACAGACGGCAACAGACTCAAGAAACTGATTCCCGAGACCAGTGTCGTTGCGGGGATGGAGCTGGACTCTCTGGAGGCAGTGTCAGAGAGGAGGATGCTGCTCAAGTTAAGTGTCATTGTGGACAATGAATCCCACCCACTCCATGACTTGCTTTATTCAGTAGCTGCATTAGTGTATTACCTCATAATTATAATAATCCCATCAACATGTGCAATAATTCAACTGGGCTGTGCAATAATTAAATTTTGAAAAACTACGGTGTGTATACATTACTGATATTGCATATTTAAACTGCATTGTTCTACTAGGGGTATTATTATTATTATTATTTTTACTACTACATATTGACAATACTATTACTTCTATATATATTACTATATATTATTATAAGTAGTATTCCTATAATTATTATTATTATAGTATTAGTATTTGCGATAGTAGTATTCTAGTACCCTATTATTCTTGTTACTTAATGTAGAATGTTGCACAACAGATATATTTCTATAAAGGCGGTTGCCATTTATTTTGGCATAAATCACATATTTTACATATTACATTTACATAGTTCATATTGTTTATTATTAATGGCTATTTCTATTCTTTATTACTTTTTCTACAATGGGAGCTGACACAATTTCCGCTCAGGGATCAATAACTTATTCTGATTCTCATTCTGATTCTACTCAGTCCTTGGAGTGATTATCTGTCCAGTCTGTTCCTGTCATCAGCCAGTGTTTCAGAAGTTAGCGACTGTCGCTGAGGAGCAACCCAGTCATTCTTCCACCCAAGTCCTGGTATAACACACTCTCCTGGAGGATGTGTGTGTCATGAGTGGATCCAGGCCATCTTACCACCAAATTTAAGATGTTATAATTGGCACCACAAGCAGTCTGAACATTGCATGTTGTTCCTTGAGGTTGTTTAGGTCATTGTTTCATCATTGCCTAGTCTGCTTCAGTGAGGGGATGAGCATAGGGGCTCAGTGCCAGTGACAAGTGGTGGACTCGTGGACACCAATCATGTCTCCAACAATGTTTTGAAATGCACCATTTGCATAAAAACAAAGTGCTATATGCAGCAGCAGTGCCGATGACAAAGTCTGGTTACAGCTCTTCAATAAGTTTAAATACCTGTCATGCACAGAATAGAAACCTCTCATTCAGCTGTCCAATGGATTGTTTCTGTCCCTAATAACTTACTCCATCTAAAAGCCAGCATATGACAAGTATCATTGCATCAGTGTAAAGGCGTTACTATAGAAATAGGCTAGATTTTGATTTTACACCTGCTCATGACAAGGCATAAGATTTCCGCCCAACAGGAAAAAGGCCTCTGCCTAGATCAGGAGTGTTTTTTCCTATCAAGGGCCATTTCAACTTACTGGTGTCACTGGTGATTGGGCAGCACATTATGCATATGGAGGGGTCAGGGTTGCCTTTGCCCCCATACCACATACCGAATTACCATACTAAATTATTTAACACATATCACACTAACCTCTACAATCATTGGAACTGCCTCTCTGGTGAGGCATCTGATGTGACGTGGTAGTGATGATGATGATGCTACTAGCAATTGGTTTTCCAGATTTGGGTCAGTAAGTCTTGAGCGGAACTGAGTCTTTGCATGAGACATTTTTGAACAACTGCTTCCAATAGGTCCTTCCTTTGTATCTCAGTTATTTCAGGTTGTAGGTTGCCAGGCACTTCAATTGGTCCGACATTAAATTGTGTAGCAAACATGTTCAGTACCTTTGGTTCATTTTTCTTGCCAAATGCCTGAAGGAGTTTTGCACACTCATCAACATATGTCAGATGTCAAAGCAGGTTTTTGTTCTTGCAGAGTAGGAAAATGCAATGTTACCCCTTTCCAGTTGCACTTCCCACAGCCTTAATTTTGTTTCAAATGATTTCATGTTTGAAAGCAGAGAAGGGAAGCTGGGTGGATCTAAAGGTTCAGCTCTGAGAGGTACTGACCTGCACCGTGAAGGCCAAGTCACTTGTTATCACTGAGTTTCCATGACAGGTTTTCCCCTCATCTCGATGAACTATTTGAGATAAACTGACACTTTTGAACACTTTCCCTTGGTGAAAACAGCTCCATAGCAGCAACAAGCATCTCCACAAATCTTCCTTCTGAATGATGTTTCAGCTTCTTAGCTATTAGCTTGCTCATTACCAAACATTGTCTCTGTCAGAATGTGCCTCTGAAAAAAAGTAACTGCTTTTTCATATTTATAAATTGCAACTGAGACTGAGAAGATAAACTTTTGGGACCAACAGTTTAGCTTCTCAGTCAGTGATATGACAATACACCATGACATCACTGTGTGGTGTGTTGATAGATGCAACAGATGACACTTCTGACCACACTCAACCACCTACCTCAGCTTTGTGACCTAAGAGGTGAAACAGACTTTAAACTTTCAACCAGAGATCAGCAAATCAATGCTGGTGTAAAATTACAGGTGTAGTTACGCAAATCCAGATTTCAGATCATAGACCAGTGAGAACACCTACGGAACACAACCCTTCAAGTGGACATAAATTAAACCTGAAGGGGTCAAGAGTACATTAACAAGATGGGTATAAGAGAAAAACGCTTAGAAAAAAAAAAAAATACTACATAAGGTGGGTTACCTTTGACCAAATAGTTTCAGATATTATTAAGATGCTATTTCTTAAAGCAGAGTGGAAATTACCAAGTGATCTTAGAGATTATGGACTGACCTTGGTGTTCTTCTGGCTGCGGGCAGTGTCTTTGCGCTCTTGGGGTTTGCCATGGGTGAAGAGAATGAGGCCATTGGGCTCTGTTGTCCGGAAATCAAAAGAAATGGACCCCATTCGTTTGGTGTTCCACTTGGGGAGGCTGATGAAGGCCTCAGGAGTCTCGAAAGAAATGGGGTCCAAGGTGGCTACATTCTCACACTTGTAGGACACCTCACCCTGGATTTTCATCTTTGGGTCCACAATTCGTGCCAAGCGGGACAACTCAAGACGGATGTCATTGTTCTTATACACCACCTGTGATAGGACAAGGAAGACATTATAATTATTTTTCCACATAGGTATTGTCAAAGATGGATATAGTTACTCGACACTCAGCCAAGTAACTCTAGTAACACTTAAAATTACTGGTAAGATTCTTTTTTCTTTTTCATGAAACAAATACCTCAAAACAATGAGAAAATTATCAGATTTAAGATGAATCCAATGTCCATCTGCGGACATGAACTTTAATTCAAGCTCATGTACAATCCTGTCTATGCAGACAAAGGAATCAAGCTTCAAAGGGACTGCTCACCTGAAAGACAATGTGAATTTCACCCCATCATCACGCTGTCTCGCCAAATGGATTAACAGTACTTTAAGCCATAAATTATATTTGACAATAACCACTTCTAAGGTATTATCATACTCCAATGTAATGGTAAGTAATGTAATGTAAAGAAGCAGTTAAAAAAAAAAGGGGGTTGTGGAAATTAGTTATAGTAGTCTCTCAATTTATTCTGCTAATCAGTGATAGCCCTGCACAGTATTATTACCATTGTACCAGCAGGGGGGTTTGTTTGCGTTTTAATTTTAACCCCCTAGAGTTTTCAGTGATGCACAAAGATAGTAATGGGCCTGGACAGCACTGGCCCACTCACATTGCTCAATGGCCCACCCAGCCAACTTTGATCAAAATACATTTTGTAACAACAAATATATATAGGAAAGGAAATTGGAAAGCAAGTTGTTTCTATGGTTCTGAAACTGTCCTTTTTGACATGCTTTCTTCCAGCTAGCCAACTGGTTTTTCAGGCAATGCAAAGTTAATAGTACAGCAATGGCTCCCGTCCTTCAGACTGTCCCAGGCAGCCTGATGCAGGTTCACTCTGTGATCTATTTGCAATTGATTAACCACCTCCACAGCCAAATTTGAACGCATTTCCCAGCACAGGCAAGAATTTAACATCAAGGCGCTCCTTGTCAAAGTGGTATGGGCAGTTTTCTAGGTTGGAATAAAGTATAAACAGGGATACAGTTTTGATTTGGTTTATTATCAAATTTGCAGAGATGTTTTTTTTTTATTAGACTGCAAAGTACATATTTTTCTCGATAGTGGTGAAAAGGCATATTAAAATCTACTGGAAAATAATAAAAAAAAAAACAATCACTAAGACATTGCAAACAACCATCATCAGTCGCAAAGTGACAGGAAGTAACTCTGGCAAGAAATACACCCAAAGTTACATGATTTGCATACGACTTGAGATGCAAGTCACATGACTATTACTGAATCAGCAGTTCTTCCATGGACACTTGGTTTCACCTCATCTTTCATCTAAAACCTTTGATGCAGCCTAAAACAACACTGTGAGACAGTGCTGTGAACAGTAAAGTTAAACAATGAGCTGAAACTCACTATACAGCTCCGTAAATTGGAGGGGAACCAAAAACACAGGTGATAATTCTCTGTAGGTTCATGCGGCCTCTTCCACATCGTCACGTTGTTGATAGATTGTTTTAAAAATATTGGCTACAGCTGCTGTTAGCGATAATACTCAGTAACAAAAATAGAAATTGTAAAATAAAATGTAGAAACTGAAAAACACTACACATTCTAGGATAAGCACAAGGTGGGGAGACAAAGCTTGGTAAGACAGACTATTGAAACTCTTTGACCCTCTACTTGTTATTATTGCCTCAACTGAATACAAACACAAAATCAGGCTGAGAATTGACTGTAAGCTGACATGGTATGTTATGCCTAATTAAATGATGACTCTACAAAAAAGCCAGACACAAACACACTCTTGTGTGTGGCCTCCTTCAGTTAATTTGGGAGACTGACATCAGGTACTGGCACAAGATCTGTCTACCACAAAGTAGCAAACACATTCACACACACACAATTTCATAATCAGGAACAGCCATTTCTTCAACACAGCCACTTACTGCCTCCCAGGAGCCATGGATCTTGTCATCCTGGATAAACTCCCAGTGCTCTACCATTCAAGTGACTGTCCATGGGAGGATAAATGATGCAGCTTGTCAGCAGTCTGAACCGACCAAAAAGGATTCTAATGTCTTTTGTACATTTTCACGTAATTGTGGAAAGTGTGTTTTAATTTCTGGTCCAATTTCCAGACTGGCCTTTGGAGCAGGGTATTGTACCTGAATTCTATCTATGGCTATCTTGCAGCATTCTATACAGTGACTGTTACACCTCACACTCCACTTATAGTGGCGCCTCAGAGTACAATTCTCCCTGCTATCTACCCCCGTCAAACTCATCTGTCATTAACCCTTTGATCTGGAATGTTCCCCAAACAGACCTTTATAAGAGCCTCCCATGACAACATGGCATATCTATAGGTGGATTATAGTTGCATCTCCTGCCATGGTCCCACCTGACATCCACTGCAACTGCTACTAATATTAGTCATACTTCCATTACTATTCCATCCATAGTGCTGTATTATGTACATATACTATCTGTTCCCAATACGTACATATATCACATACATAAATATATAATATATAACAAATATAAATATCAAAATAAAATATAAATATATATAACATATTTGTATATACTATGCTATATATACTACATATAGTTAAGAGTCTATTATTAGAACTGTCACTGTTACTGTGATTGCATTTCTCTCTCTCTCTCTCTCTCTCTGTCTGTCTCTGTCTCTGTTTCTCTCTCTCTCTAACCCAACCATTCGAGGCAGATAACCACCTCCCCCCGTCTGAGTGCCAAATCAGGGAGTATAAATGTTTTAACCAAAGAATCCATTGGGATTAAAGACGGGGGGCTTCTGGTGTCAATGGCAGGAGTCCCCTAGGGGCTGTGAGGTTGTGTGCTTCAGATGCACTTCAAATCTTACAGTTCCATTTCTGGTTCTGTTCTAGCAATAATGCTGCATTTTGAGAAATCTCCCCCTGTTCTGAATGAGAAATCTCATATACAGTGGCTTGCAAAAGTATTCATACCTCTTGAACTTTTCCACATTTTGTCACGTTACAACCACAAACATAAATATATTTAACTGGAATTTTATGTGAAAGACCAACACAAAGTGGCACACAATTGTGAAGTACAAAGAAAATTATACATAATTTTAATTTTTTTTTTTTTACAAATAAAAAACTGAAAAGTGCGGTGTGCAAAAATATTCAGCCCCCCCGATTCAATACTTTGTGGAATTGCCTTTTGCTGCAATTACAGCTGCAAGTCTTTTGGGGTATGTCTTTACCAGCTTTGCACATATAGAGGCTGAAATTTTTGCCCATTCTTCTTTGTAAAACAGCTCAAGCTCAGTCAGATTAGATGGAGAGCATTTGTGAATGGCAGTTTTCAGATCTTGCCACAGATTCTCGAAGTCTGGACTTTGACTGTGCCATTGTAGCACATGAATATGTTTTGTTTTAAACCATTCCATTGTAGCCCCGGCTTTATGTTTACGGTCGTTGTCCTGCTGGAAGGTGAAGTCTTTTGCAGACTCCATCAGGTTTTCTTCCAAGATTGCGCTGTATTTGGCTCCATCCATCTTCCCATCATCTCTGACCATCTTCCCTGTCCCTGCTGAAGCAAAGCACCTCCAGAGCATGATGCTGCCACCACATTGTTTGACAGTGGTGAAGGTGTGTTCAGAGTGCAGTGTTAGTTTTCAGCCACACATTTAGGCCAAAAAGTTCAGTTTTGGTCTCATCTGACCAGAGCACCTTCTTCCACATGTTTACTGTGCCCCCCAAATGGCTTCTTGCAAACTGCAAATGGGACTTCTTATGATTTTCTTTTAACAATGGCTTTCTTCTTGCCACTCTTCCATAAAGGCCAGATTTGTGCAGTGCACGCCCAATTGTTGTCATGTGGACAGGTTCCCCCACCTGAGCTGTGGATCTCTGCAGTTCACCCAGAGTCACCAGGGGTCTCTTGGTTGCATCTCCGATCAGTGCTGTCCTTGTGCGGCCTGTAAGTTTAGGTGGACGGCCGTGTCTTGGTAGGTTTGCAGTTGTGCCATACTCTTTCCATTTCTGGATGATGAGTTGAACAGTGCTTAGTGAGATGTTCAAAGCTTGGGAAATCTTTTTATAACCTAACCCTGCTTTAAACTTCTCCACAACTTTATCCCTGACCTGTCTGGTGTGTTCCTTGGACTTCATGATGCTGTTTGCTCCCAATATTCTCTTGACAAACCTCTGAGGTCGTCACAGAACAGCCGTATTTGTACAGAGATTAGATTACACACAGATAGACTCTATTTAGTCATTAGGTCAACATTCGATCGTTCAGCAATCATCAGGCAACTTCTGAAGGCAGTTGGTTGCACTCAGAGAAAAGGGGTATGAATACTTTTGCAAGCCACTTTAGGTTTGAAACAGGAGAAGTTTGATCAACTTAAACATAAATACCAGTCTTTATTTAGGTATATGGTTTACTCACTAAATGGTCTTTTACAGGTGTAAAACAGGAACAAGCATCCTTGCTTGTCTAGATTTGGCAATTCCACTTCAAATATGGGATGATGATGCTGCTGCTCTATCCAATAAAGCATTTTCAATGAAAAAGAATATGTTGATGCAAAGTATCAGCCTCTATCCTCTAAACTAACAGCAAAGACAAACCATAGGTCTGTCTGTGTTGCATTCAAATCCAGATACACTCCTTTACCATAAAGTTGCTTTGTAACAGACACAGTTTTCTGTATGAGTGAGTGTCCTGTCAGTGATGGAAAACAATGAATGAAAAACACTAAGTGGCAAATCTTTTATCACAGCAGCCCTAAATGCTATCAATAACCATGGGAGGATGGAGTCACAGAGGGGGATGTGTGTGTAAATTGAAATCTGCTCAAGTGGAAAATTGAAGGCCTTTTCTTTCTCTAATTCTCTGGGCAGAAAAATACCCTCTGTCTGGCTATATTTTGGGCACATATATACACAAAACAAACACACCCTCTCCTCCATTTCACTTTCTTTTATATTAATGTCTCTGCTCCTGCTCCTTGCCCAGGGTTCTGTCTGAGACTGCAGATATGGTTGAGTGGGTAGATTGAGGGGCCTGGCTGAGATTATCGATAATCCGCCATCAGATTTGACAGTAAATCAACTCATCCCTTAAAGTGCTCGGGGATTGGATGGAAAATTGTCTTTTCCTCTTCTCTCCTCTCACTCTCTTTCTTTGTTGCCTTTACTTCTCTTTGTGTTACATCCATCCCCTTCTCACTCCGTCCATCTATCTCATTCCCTTACATCTCTCCAAGAAGCAGCCGTTCCTTCTCCTGCACTGACTGAATATAAATATCCTGAGTCTCTTGAGCAACCCACCACTCTTTCCTCCAAAATGAAAGCCTAAATAAAACAACAGGCTCTTCAGACTCATCAGCAGCAAAGACAGGAAAGTAAAGTTGAATTTCACTTTTCACCAGTGGCTACCTAGCATTGTAAGAAGTAATACAGTAACTAGAATTATGGCCTTGCAGTTATATGCATCCATCAACCACTCAAGTTACAGATACCACCATATCTGTCCAGACTGATATATGTCGTGAAGATTTTTAATATGTATTATGTTTAATTCTTGGTGAAATCCAGTGAATAATTTCCAGCGAGAAACACTCCTTCACTTAGAGACTATTTTTACAGATGAGCACAGAGGACTGATGGAGAGCTTCATCACATGATGAATCAACTGAAGCTCTACATAAGTGAAACCAATGAGCTTGTGGTGGACTACAGTGTTTCAAATATGGATGTTGCTGCAAAGAAGCTATAAACTCTAAAACATGATGCTTCACACAAAAGTTCAGCCCAGTTTCAGGGTGGACACCCAAGATTAGTGTCACCAATTCAGTTTCTGTGAAATATGGTCACAATCTCCCCTTCTGTTCCTGAGTTATGGTGTGGAATAATAGCTAAAAAGTCTTTGTACAGAACATTGTGATGTCACAGTCACATTGACCTTTGACTTTTTGGATATAAAATGTCATGATTTCATTATTTTATTCCATGACATGTTTGTGGAAAATTTTGTCATGATTACCCTATGAATTCTTGAGATATAGCCAAAAAAATGCATTTGTGAGGTCGCAGTGACCACCAAAATCTAATCAGATCAACCTTGAGTCCAATTGAGCTTTTGTACCAACTTTGAAGAAATTTCCTCAAGTTGTTCCTGAGATACGGCATTCACAAGATCGGCCACTACATGCAGTTATTCTGCACTGCCTGTCTCCAGTTGCTGTGCTACTGGGTTAGCTTACTGAAGAAGTCTGTTACTGAGCAACCTCCAAGGTACTTTTTCTCAAATACCCTCAATGTTACCTGAAGTGAAAAATAATTTTTATAACCACCCCATGATTCAGATGTGCTCTAAAATGGATTCTTCCTTAGCCTATGCTACACCCTTCCACCAAGTTGAAAATTGCTAGGTAGTTTTTACGTTATGCTGCTGACAAACAAACCAACAAACAAACCGAACTGTAAACCTCATAGCAATAATAAAGCAGCACAAACCTATTGATGATGTTTAATTATATCTATATATATTTTAAATATATTATTATAGTGAGTAAACTTGTTTTGTGTTGGTTGTGCTTAACACCTGGACCTGCCAAATCTGACCTAAACAGGAATGATAAGAATTTGATAGTGTTTTGTTTTGATTTTAAATTATGTAGTATTGTTACCAAAATCACAATGGTCCCTTTCATGGGAAATGACCATGAGAATATGCTGCCAGGATATACATACACACACAAAGTATTTGACATGGTTACTATACACATTCCCCCCGTTACAGGCTTGCTGATAAAAGCAAATGAAGAGCATAAATCATAAATTCTATGAAATGTGTCTTTAGACTGGAAGGGAAAGGGGCAGGGAGGTGGAGGTGGGCAGGGAGGGTGTAACTGACAATTTGATAAGTCACTTTCAGGTCCCTGCCACCTCTGAACAATAATAGCAAATGGGCCTTTCAACATGCAAAGGGAGCTTTATCAGCACACTGCAGATGCAGGCTGCAGGTTAACATGAGAATGAAGCATTAGTAGAGACTGATAGCAGACTGAGGGATACTCAACACACTCCACATCAACACACACACAAAGTATACATACATAAACACATAAACACACGCGCGCGCACACACACACACACACACACACACACACATTCATCAGTGTGTGAGAATGGGAAACGTAACATGTACACAATATGACCCAGACTTGGAACTACCTTTTTAGATTGCCAGCCAATATAGCTTCTGATTTTACTGTTACCATCCACTCACAAAGACAATATCAACCTGATTTAGTCTCACACGATAGTAAAGCATTGGTTATACTGTTATTAAAAGCACTTGCAGAAAAAGCCAAGGGGTCATTCAAATCATATTGAGATTGTGTTTCCCCTCACCATAGGAGAACCTACACGGGCCATTAAAAAATGTGCGAAATGAGAAAGACCCTCTCTAGAGCCACTGTTTGGTTTGTCCGTTCTGGGTCACTGTAAAACATGCTGGCGCAGCAACGTGCTCCATTATTCTTGTGAATAAAGGAATTTTTACGATACCCAAAAGGCAATAATTATTTTATAAAGTAGCTATTCAATCAAACAAATAATGTAAATTATTTAGTTATATGGTTTACATCCAACTAATTTGCAAGAGTAAAGAAGAAATGTATTTTGCAAGTCTAAAAAATGATGATAATAATTGTAACAGTAAAATCTTCACTGACAATATATTTAATTTGTTTTCCACTAGAATATGCAATCTTACAATACTGTGTCTGCTTGGAGTGACTACAGATTTATTGAACATTTTCATGTTTAGACACTGGCAGTACTTGGTTAAGGTTAGGGACATAATGTGGTCTTGTTTTAATACAGAAAAAATCTGTCCATCACCATCTCAGTCTCCATCTCCAAATTATACAACTATAATATTAAGTTTTTATTTAGCGCCACACAATCTATGTACATACAACCCAAAGTCCAGTTGAGACACTGTCTAAAACAAAAATAAAACAGAATGTGATAGCTTGCAAGAATTAAAATGTACTCATTTGGAAACAGTACAAAGACAATATATAGAATGTTCACCACTTTGTGAAACACATGATCGTATAAACAATATTACTACATGGGCTCAGGAACAGTTGTAAAACCGTTGTTGGTTAATCCTGCAATCCTACCATAGTGGATACTCTAACTCAGAATATCTACACTGACTGTGCGAGTGTTTGGGCGTGTGTGTGTAGGCATTGGGGGACACAAACATTTATCATCCCTTGATATCTGTCTTGTCCATAAATCTCTAATGACAATGTATAGACAGAGACTGTGTGTGTGTGTGTGTGTGTGTGTGTGTTTAACCAATAGAGTGAGGACATTTGGAAAGTGAGGACATTTTGACCAGTCCTCTCCACTTCAACGGGCTGTTTGAAGGTTAAGAATTGGTGTTAGAATTACGTTTAAGGTTAGGGTTACGGTACGGAGTATGGATTGGTTTGGCATCACATTTGGTTGTGATGGTTAAGATCAGGCAAAGAGGCTAGGGAATGCATTCTACCAATGAGTGTGGTCACAAGGATAAAAGTATGTGCGTGTTATGCGTGTGTATGCGTTGCATGTATGCCTGCTCAGAAAGGACTGTCAGCCAGGTCACAGAGACGGATTGACAAAATTCTTAATGCTACACAAGCATGCCATTGACTGCGACTGACACTGTGTGCGGACTGGAGGTTTTCCATTCACTCTGGGAACATACACAAGCTCATATTATATACATATAATACAATATATTTTAAATTATGCAGGGTTGCAGGTTGGTGATAGTGCCAAACAAACAAAATACAAATACGCTATGAAGCACATCCATATTGATGTAAACATCATCTAGACACACCTGCAACGAGCACTACACTTCAAATGTTAGTGTTGTAGTATCATCAGCCACATGGCATTACCATGAGACACTGTGATTGTTTTTGCAAGATCAGAGCTTTTGCAGTGTGTGGTTTTGACCACAGGGTGGCATCATTCTCTTGGCAGAGCACATTATGACCTGGGCTCCTCCTTTTTCAGTCTACTGAAATATGTGAAGGGATCCCATGACTGTAGCTTACAGTGCTTTCATACACTGATTTGATTAATTACACTAAGATAAGCTGTAATGTGGTAAGGTGCAAAGGCATGTCAATGAAGTGTGTGTGTGTGTGTGTGTGTGTGTGTGTGTGTGTGTGTGTCTGTAAATGCATATTGCATTACTGTGTTACAAACTAAAAAATGAAGTTTGGACTTGCACACTGACAGAACATGCATTATGTAAAGGAAGAATCATGTACATATTGGCAAAGGAGACCATGCACCTTGATAAGTGTTGACACGCACTACTCTCAAATGCTAACATGCTAAAGATTGCTTAGGATTGATTATGACTTTAAGAGAGTAAAGCAAAAATACAGAAAGGAGTATAGGGTTAAGGTAAAAAAAAAAAAAAAAGGAATAATAACAGCAGCAGCATTTGAGAATGACGCTGACACAAGTGTCTGCAACAATGTGCCTTCTTCAGCGCTTTATGGAAAAAGCATAACAACATTTTACTAAGAGATTCTGAGGCAATTAGGTGTGAAGGAATCAATTTAAATACTCCATGAAATAAAGTTAGTAGGCTATTTTTAAATCATTTGATATTACAAGTATACACTCCAAATTTTGTAAATGTTTACATCTAAAAATTGTATAAACAAAAATGACAGAAACAACATGGCCAAATGCAGGATAAATGTTAACTTATAAAGAGCTAAACAGTAATATTTTCACCTGCCCTATGTGAGTAATATAGACAGTAGTATTAGGTTTATGTTCCTCATACAGCCCTCTCAGTGCCACACCTCAAGCCATTTCCGCTAATGTATTGCATGGTGAGAAATAGCTCACTTGTATTAATCATAAAATATGAATGTTAGCTAAAAGAGAGTAGACATTGGCACTGAGAATCACCAGATGGACACAAACACGACTCCAATGAAATTACATTGTTGCTCTTTGTCTGCTGGATGTTTAACAGGTAACTGTTTGCTAACACTATAAAAACTTATGATATCATATCAGGGTTGTGTTTACAGGGGAAAAAAAAAAAAGAAATTGATTCACGCAGTTTTAAGTATAGCTATAGTATTACTAGAAACTTCACTTAAAATATGAGAAACAGCTCATTATGAAGCAAAATGACCCTTGTTAGTGTTCATTTATTATATCACTGAATTATTTCTGCTGACTCATGACAGCGTACACAGCTTTTCATTGTTGATTGTGGTTAAACTGAAGCTAGATTCAAAACATCAAAATCAAATTGAATACATTTTAAATGTGTTTGATTAAACTCCACCACTACATGACTAGGGGAATGATTGAAATATCAGGAAGTACTCCTCACTAACATTCTATTTTGTTAGTGTTCATGAAATTCATTTGCTTCTGGCTTGATTCTTTTGATTATTTTGCAGCAAGTAAGGGGGGTAACTTTTTTCAATATCATGTAAGAGAAATCAGAAAGAATAATACTAATGAATGGTGCAAATGCTAATTCTCACTGTTCAGTCTGTGAACTGATTCTTTTTTTGGCTACAACATACAGGCACAGACAGAAGCCTCCATATGTGTGGTTGATAGAGGTGTAATGACAATTATAGCAATTATGTGTTATTGTAGGCCATTATGTATTTTGTAGGTTTTGAGATGTAGGCTATTTCTGTAATTGTTGACTTATGAAAGGCATAATAATCACGGGCCAGCCAGCCACAGTGGCTACCAAGGGCGACCAGTACTTGGTGCCATGGTAACAAAACATTTATCCATAATGCTACTCTGTGGATGGTGAGGACAAGAGCATTGGCAGCAGGCAAATTAGCCCTAATGGCAGGCAGTGGAGGATAAGAGGCTGCTGGACAGCAGAGAGAGGGAGAGCTGGTGGCTGCTGCAGATTTGTGGGTGGGTGTGTGGGCCTGTAATTAGGAGGTGGGTAAAATGTGTGTGGCTGTATGGGGGAGAAAGTATGATGACAATATTCAATGATGATGGTGTGTTTGGGACCAGTGTGCATATATGAAAGTGGGTGTATGCTTGTATTATTTGATGCTGTGGAGAATGAAAGGCAGCCACTGTTTTAGATTTGTATTTTTTTTTAAAAACAACAATATTTTAGGCTAAACAGTGTGTGACAGAATAATATGAATGTGAACAGATACCCTCTGAACATGTTTCATCCCACTATATTAACTTGTCAGTTCATTGACACAACCTTAAAACCTGCAATGCTTCTTCTCATACAGACGACACGTAAAGCATTCTTTCATTCTAGTTTCCTTAACTTAGCTTTTTTTTTAGTACCTTTATAAGTCCAATTATTTTTTTTAACTTATCAGTGCACTATGGACTCTAAACTCATTGAGTTTGCACTGGTCTTTGTACTGATCTTTATATTGTTTACAATCATGGCCATGAATCCTGAGTGCTGCCATGGCCCCATTGTTTACTGAAGGCATTGGCTGATCTGAGAGATGTGAGATCTTTCTCCAATAAGCTGGATGGGCTAGCAGTGCTGACTTGACACCAGAGGGAATACTGGTAGTGTAGCATTAAGCTCTTTATGGAGTCATGGCTAACAATGCTACCTCCAGACATGAACCCAGAGTTACACGGCTGCCGGTTGATATGGTTGTACAGGACAAAGGACAGCAGTGAGAGGATACATGGTGTAAATCTGGACACATCACTGTTTAAGAACAGCTCTGTATTCAGAGCTTTGAGCTGTTAGCCATTAGCATGAGACTTTATGGTTTACCAAGGGAATTCTTGGATGTTATCGCAATAGCAGAGTATATTCCCACCTTTGCAAATGCTGATGCAGCTTATGCAGTTAGCCACTCAGTCACAGGCTGCAGACACAAAACCTGCATACCATCGGTCATATTTCTGGTGAATTTAATCATGCCTTTGTCCTCCGCTCTGCCCACATTCACTGATGTCACACCAGAGACAATGACACACTAGATTTATTTTATGCTAACACCAAGGAGCCACCAAGGCATATAACTCATCACTTCTCTCTCCCCTAGGAAGATCTTTTCAAAACCTGGTGTACCACCCACTAGTGTACAAACCTCTTAGACAGCTGTCACTCACACAGTGAAAAGATAGTCCAACAAGGCAAAGGATTCTTTGAAGGACTGTTTTGATACAACTGTGTGGGAATCACTTTAAGATGCTCATGTGAAGGACAAGTGACAGTCTCACACAATTTATAACAGACTATATTAATCTCTGTATCGAGAATGCCATTCCCATCAGGACTGTACAGTGTTTCCAACAACAACACCTGCATCAAACCTACGTAGGTTGAATGTACAGGTTCTCCTCAAAAAAAAAAAATAGAGGGTCTTTAGGCAAGAAAATAAAGGGGAGCTGAAGCATGTGCAGAGGGAGCTGAAGAGGAGAATCAGGGAGGAAAAAACAGCTACAGGAGAAAGATGGAGGATCAGTTGGAGCAAAGCAGAGTATCAGTAGAGCATCAGCAGAAGGGTCTTGAAAAAAAATCTCTGGGTACTACTCCCAGTCCATGGGAGACTGAGAGTGGGTGAATTTCGTCAACTTAAGCCTGAAGCTGGGGAGAGTGCCACAGCTGTGGGAAGCATCCTGCATGGTACCAGTGCTATTGAATCTGGATCCCATGGACCTCAACAGCTACAGGCACTGGCTGGCTCTTGCCTATCTCTGACCCCAGGTGAGCCTATCTATGGGCCTGCTACAGTCTGCCTATCAACCTGGCATTGGGGGTGAATGACACTGTCATCTGCCTCCTAAATAGATCCATCTCTCACCAGGAAAGGTCTGAGAGCAATATTTGTTTTTTTAATTTCTCCATTACCTGCAATTGGAGTGGGCCACCACCTCACAGCATGGATCACGGACTACCTCACCAACTGACCACATGCAGGATGCAGGACTTTGAGCCCACCATGGTTGTCTGAAGCATGGGGAGGCATCATTACAAGTGGGGATGACGGGGAGTACAGAGGACTGACACAGGTATTTGTGGATTGGGGCCAGCAGAACCGCTTCAAGATCAAAGAAAGGAAAACCAAAGAGTTGCTGATGCAGGCTCACACACTCCTTCTACACCACTGAACATCCCAGAAATGGACATTCTATTCACTTGAATAATAAACTGGACATCAGTGACAATACAAATGCACTATATAAGAATGACCAGAACAGACTCTATCTGCTGAGGAGAGTTAGGTCTTTTGGAGTGCAAGGGGTACTCCTGAGGACCATTTTTGACTCTGTAGTGGTCCCAGCCATATTCTGTAAAGTAGCCTATTGCGGCAGCAGCATCATGACTACTGAGAAGAGACTTAACACCACTTTTGATAAAAGTGCTGTCTAAACTGCTGTGTTGATCTTTTTTTTTTTTAGAAAATCTGTCGTGAGTATAACAATATTAGACTGCTGTACAAATAATGTCTTGTCACATAATGTGCATTCACTGCTGTAATAATTGATGAATCATTTATGTTATTTGTAGAATAAAAATTCAGTCTCAATTAACTCAAAGCAAAGGAGGTACTGCTAAATCCTCTTTCTTTACATACAAACAATTTACACACATCCATGGCCACCCTGATAAAACTGCAGGCCCCCCCACTGGTCACCCCAAGCGAACGCCCACCCATCCCACCCCCATCGTATATGCATGATAAGCTTCTTCATGCACTGCTCCCCATCCCCCCACCCCCCCAGCGTGTGTGTGTGTGTGTGTGTGTGTGTGTGTGTGTGTGTGTGTGTGTGTGTCAGGGGTGGGTGGAACAAGGAATCACGAACCTGCCCAGCATGGCACAGAGCAGGAAGTAGGCCAGAGGGGGATTAAATGGCCGCTGCGCCACTTCCTCCATTTCCCTGTAGCCCATATGATGCTGTGCTGCTGCTGCTGCTGTGTGTGTGCGTGCGCGCACGCATGTGCACGCAACTGGCTCCACCTAAGTGCTAAGATATGATATCATCAGCTTGAGGCTTGAGGGGAGAATGTATTTGGTGTGTGTGTGTGTGTGTGTGTGTGTGTGTGTGTGTGTGTGCGTGTGCGTGTGTGTGTGTGTGTGTGTGTGTGTGTGTGTGAGTGTGTGTGTGTGTGTGGGGGGGGGGGGGGTTAACTCAATGGGAAAGTTCTGTCTGTTCTGCAAATTATGAGTTTATGATAAATCTAATCTGGGATTTATTGTGAACTGGAATTATTTTCTTAAACAAAGGCTTATTAATTTATGTTTGTCTTTGCTTGTGAAATGTTGCATGGAAACAGGTGAACAGTTAATACATTCAAAGGAGTTGGGATGTATTTTCAAGCTGGAGTGATGCAAGGGGTTAAGTGCCAGTCACTGAAAAGATTGTCAACTGAGGTGTTAGCAATGAAAGCAGTGACATTAGTCACACTAAAGTGAAAATCAGTTGACATCTGTTACCACTGTTTTCAGCATAACCACTGAAAAGTGTCATTTGAGGTTTTAATGATGATACAAGAAGATGTAAGTACTGAAAGTAGATAAGGTGTAAGTACTGTAAGCAGCTGAAATGTCAGTTTGTATGTAAGCACTGATAACAGCTGAAATTTCAGCTGGAGTTTCTGGGCTGACAGCAGTTGAAGAATAATTTGAAGAATAAGAGATGAAAGAATTTGAAATGTGAGTTAGTATGTAACTGTGGAAACGGTGGAGGTGTAACTGCAGATAGGAGTTGAAATGTCAGTTAAAGTCTAAGCACTGAATACTGGTGAACTTTCTTGAGAGTCCTGCACTTCACTTCAAAGCTCATAACGCAAGAAAGTCTGTTTCTCACGTTGTATGTCATATTCTCTATATTTTATTTAAATACATTTAGAAAATACATACACATACATATATACATATATACATACACACACACGCACGCACACACACATATATATTTATATATATACGCGCACACACACGCATATATATATATATATATAGTATTTTATAAATATTTTATACAAGTCAGGAGTAACTGACGGCTGCTGTATTTTTCATACTTTTGCTTTTAGGCATTTTTCATGTAAACAAAGGCTTATCTTTTTGGATTTGCATACTATGAAAAACATGTTTTTTTTTAGTAGGAAGAATTAGAAGAGAAAGAAAGTGAAGATTAAACTCCATATATGGATTTGAGTACAGTATGATATGGTGTCCCAACATTCAGCTTCCTAAAGCTAGGTTCGGATTACAATACAGGAGTTTAAGGAAAATTTTTCCCAGATTCACCCCTAATTTCAAACATCTTTGATTTTTTGGAGTTAAATTCTGAATGATTACATCAGTGCTTTTCAAGCCAGACCAACAAAAGCCATTGAGAGTGACAAGCAGCTGAGTGTTGCCAAGCAATGGCAAACATTCTAGGCCTTGACGTTAGCTAGTATACTACTGTTGACACTTGGTTAAAATCTCACCAGCTCCAGCTCTTGCTGAAGAATAGACAACCCATGTTGACCGTGTCTCCCCAATCATTTTCTGATCCACTCTTGTTTCACCTTCTGCGTTTGTTTACCCACGGAGAGAGACAGAAAACAGAGGCACAAACCAAGGAGGCAACTTCCTGTATTCCACCCACAATGGTAAATCCTGCATAGACAGCCAGAACTATTGCTAACAAACCTGTTGCTTTTCTAAAAAATTGCTCAGCATGGTTTGGTGAAAATACTGGCGCGGAGCATTTATTGATTAATTAATGCATGATTAATTTTTTTTCTGTTCTGCTTAAGTTAGAGCCCTGCACAGAGCACTGTTGGGAAGAAAAAAAGGCTTCATGTAAAGCTAAAAGCCTGAACAAAGAACTCAGGACGGACGACAAAGAAATAGCACCAAAATTCTGTCAGGCCTCGCAAATCACACCTGAGTGTAAGATTCTTTTTGAATCCAAATCCTGCTTTCCGACTGGACAAGACCCACCAGAACTCAAGAGAATCCATGCAACACAGCCTTGCTCCACCTCACCTTTCCACTGCGATGTGAAGTTGCCACAGGAGGTCCTTTGTTCCCAATCAAGTTTTGTACTATAATTAACAGTCTAACAGTCCTTTAGCCCATTGGATAAGCAACAGACTTTTTGTGTTAACTGAAAATGTTCTGATCCTGAAATAGATTGCTGTTTGTACAGCCAATCTCCCTTTGCCTAAAGAAGGAGTTTTTTCGATTTACTGTTACTTCAGTTAAGTTGACTCTCCACTGTTTCCTCTGCTGCCGATGGAGAGCAGCCTACCATAAACCACTGACAAAGTGACACAACAGTCCCATCACTGTCAAGCTTGAAGAAATTCTGTCAGATGGACTGAAACACGCCTTTACCACTGCTGTAAGCGATCTCAAGTAAGAGACTATTGTCCAAGCAGAGATAGGTTAATAAGCTTTACTGTATTGTTGTGAAATTAATGGACCACCGAGTCCTGTTGTTGCTGTTTGAGATACCTCAATCATTTTGCTTGCTGCTTGATTCTGTGTGCTTAACACGTTACAGTGATCGTGTGTCCTGTGCTGTAGGGCTTTGCTTTGTTTTGTGTTAGTTTTCTGCCACTGCAATAAAGCCGGTAAGCTGTTAAAAGACGACAGCTGACGCACTCTGAGCTGAGTTTGCACGCCGGGTTTCTGTGTGATAAAGAGACAGTTATTGTGTTTTTCCGTGGCAATTAGGATCTGCTCTGCTTTGCTTTGAGTGCCTTTCCCTCTCTCTCTTTTACTAACCCATACACACACACATTCATGCTCCTTCAAAGCCATTCACACACACACCTTCAAGGTGCAGATAGCAGTAGTATAACTCAAGATTTGCTCACAGCCATCTTGTTGTCAGAGATGTGTAAACACATCCTCCATTGTGCTTCTCATATCTCTTTGTCAAGCAAGGTCTTGAGCCTTGTGTGACATTGGCACTGACACGGTCACGTCCACCATTTTGCCTTCTCTCTCTCCTGCCTCTCCCCTCACATGCTGTCTCACACACACACACACACACACACACACACACATACACACACACACACACACACACACACACACACACACACATATTTGCTACACACTTGCTGCCTTTACCCTTCTTAGTGTTCTTAGTGTTGGACAATTGTTGTCTATTGATTGAAGGATTATTGATTATTGATCAGTATTGCTTCAGCTAAATAAACGCAAACGTACATTTAAAGAGCAGTTGTCTGTGATTATTTGAGCATATGCATTGTGGTCACAGCTGGTTGTGAGGGTCAGTGCTTGGATTCAACACTTCACTGTTCGACTGACAAATGCAAAATGTTATTTTAAACACTGGCCCTTTATGTGAACAGCTCCTTTTGTGAGACTGTGTCCACAATTTGGTTATTGGTCCCTGATCTCAGGGTGATGCCACATTATTATTAATTCCTATACATTTTTTTTATTGATATTAATGTTGTGAATGGTATCAATAATCATCCTAAAACCCAAACCCAAAGTATACAATACATCAGTGATGCATATACATGTTACCAAATTATACTAGGTGACTTCCTTGACAGTTCCCAGTATTAACAAATGGACTGAATAAATGTGATAGTTTAGCTTTTCAATTCATGCTAAAATCACAAATCTAATATCACATGACCTTGTGGTTAATTAAGTTTATATTCACAAAGCACAAGACCTTGCCAGAGAGCAGATCAAGACCTCCATTTCAAGCAATCTTGATGCGTTTTTAAGGTCTGCACCAGATACACCAACATGTGCATTTTCATTGCAACCACATAAAGGAATAATTGTACTGGCCATGTATCCCCATATATCTCATAATGACAAGCCTACAAAGAGTTCTCTTGAGTTCCATGAAGCCTTTTAGCCACTTCTATATTACTGTTTTGGGTTTGTGGTCAGTAGATTTATTGTACGACTGGAATGCCACTGTTTTCATTAATCCTATTTTCAGAAAAAAAACAAGTGCAGCAAACAAGCTCTTATGAACCCATTGTACACAACCTGCCAACCACCGAACTGTAGACAGGCAAAGATAGAGAGTAGCTGGTGAAGAAAGATCACATCATCTCCCACTAAATCCACTTCTGTCCAGTGGATAGAAATAGGACTCCTATGATGATCATGACGTTACTCCCTGTTTAGCAGACAAACTCAGAAAATCAAATATCCTCAGCAAAAAAGGGCAAATGAAAAAGATAATTTCAAATTCAGCTGGAGAAGTAACCTAATATATTTAACTGAAAAGAAGAAAAAAAAACATTTAATATAAACACATCAAAACATATAAAAAACTGACATGAGTTGTTCAGCAACCACTTATCACGCCAGGACCATGTTCACTCAAACAAACAGTAAACAATGAATCAGGTACTTTACCTCCTTGAGACAGCCCATGAAGTTGTTGCTGACTGGGGATCCAGGCAGGTCGGCGGTGCTCGGGCTTCCACCCACATAGAAGAAGTCATCAGAGCCTAACATTGTGTAGTCTTCTTGGGTGTAACCGGTGGTGGTCAGAATCCCATCCACTGATATTGTCACCTGACAATGAGGTGTGAACAGTGAGGATGGAAATAACACATTTTTCTTGGATTTTAAGGACAGACATTGGCCTACAGGGTTGTTTTAGAAGTCACTCAGGTCTGTGTGAATTCTAAATCTCAGACCTGGTGACATGTTCACCTGTGTTATGGATCAGACAGAACACATATAAAGAAAATCTGCCAGCCCACAATTTTCTTTATTTTTGAGGTGAGTTAATAGATGCTATTTGTGGGCACTGAAACTATTGATAGGTATGATAGGTTAGAAAAATGTGAAAACAATGATGTTAAGTGGGTGAATATAGCTCCAGACACTGACAAACATGCTCTGATTTTCATCTTCACGTAGATCTAGTAATGCACAAACTATGTTCACTGTTTTATCTTTTTTTGTGTCTACAAGACTCAGGAATAAAATAAACTAATACATATGTATGTAACAGAAGTAGCACCAGGAACAGAAAGAAACACTCACACACCAAAAGAAAAGAGGAAGGAGTTAGTGTCACACCACACAAAAGTGATTGCAAACATGCAAGACACACAGACTGGCAGAGTACAGAACCACACTGCAGGGCATCAGTCTGGGAGCAATGTCAAGTAGTGAAAACCTACGGCAGACCAGTCAGTGAAGTACAGTACTTAAGCACAATATTTAGAGTACTTGTACTTTAGTAGGCCTATTTAATTTTCATTCATTCATTCATTCATCTTCTGTACCGACTATCCCTTTCGGAGTTGCCGGGGGGCTGGAGCCTATCCCAGCTGTCAACGGGCGAGAGGCAGGGTACACCCTGAACCGGTCGCCAGTCGATTGCAGGCTAATTAATTTTATGCTTCCTTTTACTTTTTCACTGCTTATATTTTTTGACAGCAATGGTTATGGGTTACTCTATAGATTAAGACTACAAAACAATATGTGATCAATTTGTAAACATAAAGTAATATGTAAGTAGTAAAAAACTGCTTGACCCTGACTCACCTCAACACTAAAAGGTGTCTAAAGTGTTAATGCAACAGTAATAACAGTCCACTAATACTATACATACAGTATATAATGACACAACATACTTGAGAGGTACTATACTTTGTAATAATATTGCTGATAATACTTCTCATATTAGTTAGACTCCTTGTGATGCAAACTTCTTTGTTCTTTTGCAAGTGTTTTATACTGTCAAAATATCATGATTGAAGGAATTCCAGTACCAATTAGAATCATGTTTCTTCATAAGCTTTTATTTGTCTTAAAACCATCTAAAACATTTGAGACATTTGTTTCCAAATGTAGATGTCTGTTCTTAATGCTTTCTGGATTTCCTCCATCTTATTTTCTTATCAAGTTTTCTCCTGCAGTGTGGGTTGTCTTTGATTTTCACTGTGTGAATGAAAATGATGAGTCTGATCATACATATAGTGTACTGGCTACAATGCTCAAGATTTACAGTGTGGATTTAGTCTCTTCTATTTGGTTGTAGTACACCTCTGGCAGTTTCAACAATATTATCACCAAAAACATTTAACAGGAAAATCTAGAATAAAGAAGATTTAGAAGCAACAGTTATAGGTGGCTAAAAACGAGGCAGAGATTATAAAGGAAAGCAGAAAAGGACCATCAGTGCGAGTGACTGTCAGGACAAGAAAAATAACCCAAGATGAAAGCTGGTGGATACAAAACCCATTTTATTGTTTTTTTGGGAATGGTATCATGATATATGGAAGTAAAAAAGAGGAAGGGGGAAAGTAGGCTACACAGCAAACCAAAAAATTGACAATAAGAATGATATCTACCATACAATGCAGTGTGTTTACCATAGTGTGTCCAATGCTTCTTTGCTTTGCAGAAAGGTGGGGTAGGTAAGAAACAAATTTATTGAAATGAACAGTGGTACATAAAAGTAAATGAAATGAAAGTCAACTGATGAAAAATGAGGGAGT
The DNA here is from genome assembly GCF_051107435.1 of Chaetodon auriga. Lineage (NCBI taxonomy): Eukaryota > Metazoa > Chordata > Actinopteri > Chaetodontiformes > Chaetodontidae > Chaetodon > Chaetodon auriga. The sequence continues at coordinate 24,181,293 of NC_135087.1, forward strand.
TAGTGCACATGTAAGTAAAAACATGGTTCATTTCAGTCACTACCTTTATGAAGATAGACACTGGTAGAGGTTAACAGGTGGAAAATCTTTAGCCAGGACTAACCGTAACGTTCACCAGTTAAAATGACAAATGTAGCTGGTTGCAGGTCATTTCAGGTGTCAATAAGTAACATTAATTTTGTGAATAACTTGATAACACACCAAAATGAAACTTGCCTTTCAGGTTTATGTGTCTGCACTTGACCATAGATCATTTGTGAGTGAGGTAACACTGTACAATGTACAGAGGTATGAGTCAGCTGATCAAGTCACATTAATTTCAGCTGTCTCATTCTCCCAGTTAAACTTTCATTCATATCAGATCAATAATTGAAGATGTTCATCTTGACAGTTCTGCACCAGGACCTATTTGGAACAAATAGCTTGTGCGAAATTAAGTAGGCTAAGGCTGACATCTGTATGTAGGCCTATATGTCATTGTGCCATTTTACATTTGATACATTTTTCATCAACATTGCATATCTTCTACTACTTTGTAAATATTTACTTCTACTATGTATACTGAGCATGTTTGGAGTAGACATTTCTTTGGCAATTAATAAATAGAGGTATCAGTTTAAATTTGGTATCTGCAGAGGATGCAGATTGGGATCAGGTGTAAAAAAAAAACACAATCCATGAGTCATCGTCGTTTGATATTCTAGATTTCTTATAGTGAACAAATGAAAATGAAAAAACCCAAATCAACACTGTGTCAATCAAAAAAGTATTATATGTGTATAAAAATCCTGGTATATCTTCTTCCTCTGTGCCTTAGAGCTCCATTGTTGTCAATTGTTGGAGGTGATATCTTCCTTCATTACCATGAACACACACATTGTAGTTTTTTTTCTTTTCTTTTTACTCATTCCCACATACACCATCCTGTGTAGTAGTCCACCACTGAAAATAGCCCCCATCAAACTATGTAGCTCTACTTAAGTAACATCACTAAAACAGTCAACTGCTTTAGGAAATCACTGAGCCATTTCAAAAGTCATTTTTGAAATCAAGAACTGGGAGTATCAGGCTTTGCATTCTCCCTGCTCACACCCTACCTCAAGGACCCCACTCACAGGGTAACTTGGAGATAATCTGTGCCTCAACCCTGTAGCCTCACTACTGGGATCTCTTCTGTTCTGCATCAAGTCCTCTTTTCTCTTTAAATCAAGTCACTTGGCTCTGTTAAACACTCACATGGCTTTTACTAAAATAGATATGCAGATGATACTCAACTAATCCTGTCTTTTCCCCCATCTGAGACCTAGGTGACACATTAATCTATGCTTGTCTGGCTGGATGTCTTCACGTCACCTTAAGCTCAACCTTAACAAGACCAAGCTGCTCTTCCTTCCAAGGATGGTATCCCACATGCATGACCCCTCTATTATCATTAAGAACTCAGTGGTGTCTGTGCAACCTGGGTGTGAGACCAGCTGTCCTTCACTATCAACATTGCTCCTAAAACCCCCTCCTGCAGATTATTCTCCACAATATCAGGAGCATCCATCCATTCCTTACCAAGAAGGTGCAGAAGTGTCCAGGCTCTTTTCATCTCACACTTAGACTACCATAACTCTTTCCTAGGTAGTGTGCCTACATGTGCCATCTGACCTCTGCAGCTCATCTGGATTGCAGCAGCCCATCTAGTATTCAACTTGCTTAAGTTCTCCCACACTACACCACTCCTCCACAGCCTGCACTGGCTACTAGTGGCTTTGAATTAGAATTTGAATCTGATTCATGACACTGGTTCTTGCTTACTGTGCTGTGAATGTCTCAGGCCCATTCTGCATCTAGGACGTTGTCAAACCATACGCCCCCGCCCATGCACTATGATCTGATACTGCCAAATGGTTTGCTACTCTTTCACTAAAATCACACTGTCTGCTGTCGTGACTCCATAATGGTGGAACAAGCTCCCCACTGACATCAGGACAGCAGAAACCTGACACATCTTTAGTTGCAGGCTTAAATTCATCTGTAATAAAAAGGAAATAAAATTTAAAAAGACAGCTTTTTTGTCTATCTCTTATGCTCTTATTGTTCTAAATATAGCACTTTAACAATTCGGCATAGCTGATGAAGCTTGATTTAACCTGACTTCACACGTCCTTGTTCGTGATTCTTGCAATTGTTGGACTGTATCCACAAGGTTGATTGTACTTTTTGGAAGTTGTTTTGGATAAATCAGTGTAATGTAGTGTATTCAGTGTAATGTAATGAAACTATATTTTTTTTAATATCTTCAGTAAACAAAAAGATTTTGAGCTGATTGCCAAAGAGGTCAGAGACTGAGAGATGCATTAACACACAGTTGGTTTGGGGTTTTTTTTTTAATGGGATTTGCTGACAATGGGAAAATATAAATTGACGATATGTCTTGTTTCTTAAAGTTGAAATCCTTAAGGCCATCCTTATAGCCATTCCATAAATTTGCATTCTCTAATTACCTATCTACTGCAGTTTGCAATTGTAGTGAATTCCTACACGGTATTGAAATTGCCTACCTAAACATAAGGGATTTACAAGAAAAAATGACAAGTGTTGTGCAGGATTCAGACCGCACAATGACAAGCTACATCCTTCCAACTTCTTAGCAAGTACTTCTTGCTGTTCTCAAGAAACTCCAGCTGCTAGTCTGTTGTACTTCTAATTAAGTAGCTGCTCAACTAGTGTTTGTTGTAGAATTGAACCACACTTGTAGTAATGGCCATAAAACTGTCCACAGACAGACAGAGAAGGAGGAAGACATAATGGCAAGAGGAATAATCTGCTGCAATGTCTTGACAGATGGTGAAAGAGCTAAGATGACAGACAGTGAGAAAATTAGACCTGGAAAATGGTGTTCCTCCAGTTAAAAAACAGAATTACAGAATTGGACTTAACTGCAATAATCTGCTTTGTACAATGGTGGCTTCAAATAAAAATGTTAGACTGAAATTACTGCACTTTGATAGAAGTGCCACAAGCAGAGAATTCACTCCTGTAAGTAAATCTTGATGATCAAGTTTGGTGACAGCCAAGTTTGCATAACTGATCAACTGCAAACCATCACGGGAATGATCACCTGAATTGTCCAAAACAAAGCAACCTATCATTTAAACTGTGCACCATCCAGTTTCATACCTAACTGACAATTAGCAACCCAGCAAGCTAGCAGGCTGTTGTGGCTGGCTAACAGCATGCTACTGGCTAGCTGGCATGTTACAACTCAATTGATATACGCCCCCATCAATACCATTTATTAAGATAAGATTGAAGAAAGGATTGCAACAAAATGTGACATTCACTTCTTCACATAATACAGTCCACCTCTGTCCCTTACCTGTCGGAGGTTGCGGGTCACTTTCACATCATGCCATGAGTTGTCATTGAACTTCCCATTGACTGGCTCCACGATGGCCTCAAAGGCTCCAGAGCCCAGGTTGATAACAAGGGAGACAGCACCATCCTTCAGTGCCAGGTTGACGTAGTCAGCTGACTTGCCAGTGTGAAGGATAAGGCCATTGCGCTGCCATGTCTTGAAGGAGAGCGTAATCTCATCACTGCTACTTTGGATGGGATTCTGGGAGAGATCGTAGCAGAAATATTCTGAGCCACGGAAAGTGGCCACATTCTCCTCCCTTGCTGTAGTAACAAGAAAAAAGAGGAAAGTTGTTTGGAACAGTATATTTTCAGTCACTCAGACAGCAGAACATATTCAAATTAGGGATAAAATTCAACCAATATTTTCTTCAGAGAGGGACATTTGTGCAGCCAACCATTGGTCAAATCTATGGAACTTTGAAATTCTCTCCAAAAACTCTTCAGGTCAAGACTCAAATCCTGTCAAATCAAGTCTGATATTAAGTCTCAAATCCTTGAGTCCAAGTCAAGTAACAAGCCTTCATAAAACAATTGCAGGGCAGTTGCAAGTCTTTTATGTTTCACAATTGCTTCACAATTAAAACGACAAGACACTTAAACATGTTTGTATTGAGTCTTTTTTTTAAGGCTGAGACTAAGTACTTTCAATTAATAGGCCTAATAATTGAATATTCAAGGTGTGTGGCCATTTTTATCCATCATGACTTTTAGCAGGTCAGAATTTGGCACTTCATTGTTTTTGCTTTGAAACAGGTATACATTTATTATAATCTGATTTTGCTAACTGAAGTTCCTGGGTGGACATTAAAAGAAACAAAACAGGTTTATGAGGCTAAACATGATCACTTATAATTTTACCTTGAAAACACTCTTCTGGGTGAATAAAAATAGCCATTAATCAATTAGATAATCACTGCATAATTTAAGACCTCCCTGACTGACAAAACCCTGTGCAGAAAATAAGAACATTCAGACATATTCAACAAGTGACAGAAAGGAATACAGGTAATGGGAAAAGTAAAGGGCGACTGCAGATAATGGCTTCAAAGGCCTAATCTTTCCAGTGAAATTGCCATTTCCTGTCAAATAGCCAGCTTGCCACAGTGGTTAAGCTTGTGATGACACAGAGAGAAGCAAAGATGGGAGAGAAGCCACAGAGAGAAGTCAGGATAGGGTATACTGACTATGTTTGTCATCTTGGTAGAAAAGGAAGGGAAAATACAGGGAAGAAAAAAGAAAGTGCTGAGACAAAGGGAAGAAAGGGCCCAGTAGAGTCGATATCTGTGAGATCATCTTCAATTAAATCACTGTAGCAGCAAAAAATACTAGACTGTGGGCTTAGCCAGAACACAGCAGCCACCAAGACACTAGGATCTACATAAGTCCAGCTTTCATGTGCTCTGCAGCAAAGCCCCACCCCACGCTGGAAAAAAGAAAAAAATAATGAAACAAATGGCCATGGCTTTCATCTCCTTAAAACAGACACCTCAGGCATCAGTTCCTCCAAGAGAACTCAACCCATACAGCACAGACCATTCTAACATGTCATGAGGGAGAAGAGTGTGTGCTTCAGTATGTAGTTCTGGAGATTTTGAAAGTAAAATATGAAAATGAATTGATGATTATAGTCAAACGCAGATGCTCTTACCTGACCTGCTTCTCATTAGTTATTACTCACATTTTAAATGAGCAAACATACCATGCCTCCTTAAAAGTATGACATAGGCCAAAGTGAGAGACTACTGTCCTGTGGTGCTCTAAATCTTCTGCCATGAAGGTTTAAAGCGACCAGCAGGTTGAATTCTAAACCACAGCAAGTGCTAATCAAAAGCATGTATGACCAAGGTTGAGTTGTTTTTGCCCTTTGTTAATCAGCAGTATAGAAATGCAGATTTCAATCATATGCTATATATCTCAGAAGCCAGAGCTCACCCAATGTCCCTAGGGAGAGCTTGTGGTGTATTTTTGATAAAACATTTATGCTCATTTTTATGAAAGCATTTATGCTCAGATCAGACTAAATATAGGACCTAAACAGACAGGCCTCAGGAAAGTACCCAACATGACCCCAGCCTGGGAAAATCCTGGTCAGCTGACATATGCTCCTGTGGTACGCAAGTGGAAACACACTCCCGTGAGATATGCTCTCATGATATGCAGGTGCAAAACATGCCCCTGCGATACTATGGCTCGTATATGTTATTTTTAGAACTAAGATGGGTCAGGGCACCAATAGTTACAGAACTCATCTCCAAATGACCAGGTGGCAATGGGCCAGCCATAGACCCCAAGCCATATATAATCGTGGAAAATTCCCAAAATATGGAAAAATAAAAAATACGTTTATGGGAGACTTAGAGATGAAACTCACTTGAGATGTGCTCAGCAAGGGTATATAAGGCAGGAGAATCTGTTTGTAGTTCAGAGCCTGTGTTCATGAACCAGCCTCGGTTTGGCTGTATTTGCATGTTTAATAACTGCACCAGACTCTGTTGGACTCTTGGTCATTCTTCATTCTCATCTGATTTGATAAAACTGAGACTGAAGAAACTTTAAAAGACAATAAAGTTATATGTTGTGGAGAGGTCCGAGGATCCACTGGCCCAACCGAAGCTTTCTTCCACGACAAACTTCCACATTCCTTCTAATAATACTGTGACATCTTATCTCTCTCTTATCTCACAGCAACCTGACATTGCAAACAGTCCAACTCTCAAAACACCTCAAATGATAGGACAATCAATTATTAATCAAAGGAAATGTTTTTAACAAAGACCTTTTCTCACCAGCTCTTTATACATTCCCATACATAAAATGGGAAACACACTTAATGAATGAGCTGTGTCCTTGTTTGTGCACATGGGCAGGACCACATCAATTTGGAGAAAAAAAAACTGACAGCACAGGAGAAAGAGAGAAGGTGGAACTGAGATGGAGTACACTTCAAGGAGAAAAGTCTAGGTGGAAAGTGCAGCTAAATGCTACAAATGTACAGATACGGTGTGTTCAAGAGCAAAGGAGATGGACATTAGTGTTTAAAAAAGAAAAAAAACATACTAGAAGGGAAACCCACTTCACATCATATCACAGCTACCCTTCCCGAGTTGACTCTATGTTTTGAAAAGTGAATACATGAACACTCATTGATGAGTGTTGAGCAGGAAAGCAGGAGATGCGGATGCACCTGTACACTTTTTTTTCTGTCTGGTGGAAGTGACTCCAATTACTACAAGAGCTTCATGATGATCAAAACAAGTCCAAAGCTCAACACAAATCCAGGTGCAAAACAAACACTCCAAAAAAGAACAAAAAATATTCATATGAATATTTATTCCTGTATAGCCTTCAGTCTGGAAGTGCAATTGACAAACTCTTGAAAACTGAAGACAATTTTGGATTTTATTTTGAAGCAGTTTTGTGTAGTTACAAAACTAAAAGATTTGCGACTGGCATTAACACCAAACAGAATTAATATTTCAACTGAATGTTTAAAGTAGGCATGGTCTGCAATTGAATGTGTAGGGACTGACCTGGGATGAAATCAGACTGAATTATTACTCTTCTCGGCCCTGCAGGTGGAGTGGTGGGGTTGAATACTGTATGATTAAATGTGTCATATACACTCCAACTAGCCTTGACCCTCGACATACTGGACAGACTATGAACTTGTTTCAACCAAATCCGTATTGCATCAGCTAGTTAGTGATGAAACTGTTTCTTTAAAGAATTCAACAATGGGAGAGCTCATCAGGCTCTTAAGCTTACATTCCATTCAGAAAATGGTTGGTTAAAGTTGTTAACCTAGCTTGCTAATGTTAGCACTGATTTGTATTAGATGTATTGGACTTTGCTTTCATGTTACTTCAACAACTCCTGCACACTCAGTGGTGTGTTTACTCCACACTGTAGAAAGGATGATGTTCAGCAAGAGTGAGTGGGGTTCGATAGCACTTTATCAAATATGAATCCAGTATTGAATGTGCTTATCAAATTGGAATCCCTTTAATGTCTAATTAAACCTAATGAGGTTAAGGTTTTGCAGGTTACTAAAAACTATAACTCAGAGATTCAGTTTACACCTGTTGTCACCTTTTGTTGGCTGTAAGAGTAAGTGTTTTCACAGACTAAAAGTGTTGTCTAAATATTGTTAAAAGAGATCGGTTTACATCATAGTTGTGGGAATCTGGCTATTCTGTCGACTGAAGACTAAAATATAACCTGTTATTAGACCCCAATTCGACTAGGTAGAGGGTCAGTTTTGATATTTTGAGATCTAGGAACATGGTAACAACACAACAACAAAGTGGTATACAAATATAAATGAGCAGACTGTCAAATGACCATAAGTAGTCCTGTGATCTCAGTTCAAAACAGTAAGTTATCTGCTCATATCAGTTTGTTAGGCTGTTGGAGTCGTTGGCGTAGAAGTAATAAACATTATAGCACACTGACATTGTCAGACGTTACAAAGAATTCACAACCACTAGACAACATCAAACTATATTATGGCTACAGCGAAATAAATACATTTTCCTCTAATTTACGTTATGGGCTGGCAAAGTCACGATGCATCTTGTCTCCAAGATGGCTCCCCTGAGGTCAGAGAGCATCCCTCTCTTTCCATCTACAGCCCAATGTCAGTAAAAAATAGCTTTATCTGTGTGCAAGAGGAACCATGCTAGTTCATCCATGAAGAAGTTTACCTGCAAGGCTGGAATAAGAACACTGCCCTGCTTCAGAAAGCAGACACACCTGCAAGTAGAAAAGAAAAGCTATGGAAAGACCAAATTTTATGACAAATCCAATCAATATTATCAGGTTTTAAATTGTGTTGTTATAGTCTATAAAAAACTAAATCCAAACATATAATATGCGAACAGAATACTTCTGTTTTACATAATAAGGGGTGATATACAGAAAGAAAAATTCAATACAAGATTACACTAACCCAGTGAGGCAATCTTATTCATTTTGTTGAAATATGAAATGCAAATGAACTAAGAATGAATCAGACTTCTTTCTAATTGAAATGAGGATGAAGTGAGTAAGGAACTCATAATGATTTTAATGGCATATGTAAGCCATTCCATTTGGAGCCTGCTTTTGATGGATGAGCTTGGAAGAGTCCTGCATGGATTCATCCATAAAAATGTCAGGCAGAGGTGACATATCGAAAAGCTATGATCACTGGTAAGGGGATGCTGTATGTTCTGGGTGGGAATAACTGAATTTGTGCCCTTTTCCACAGCATCTGTTATATATTAAAATGTGGTTCGTTCTCCACTTAAAACTTTGCTATTGGAATTTCTTTTTTATATTATGGTTCTGTTCATCATATTCAAGAACATTCCCAGAGGGTCTTTACAAAGTACTGTGTCAGTGCTACTAACTAGAACAGGTCATTTTCTTGGCAGACTTCTTTGTAGTTGGCAAATATTTCCTGATCTTTTGTTTTGTGCTATTTGAAATAGCCACTTTAGAGAGCTGCATCACCTCGGATATTAGTGTAAAGTCGAACTCAGATGTGTTTTAAACTCTGTTAGCACACCGACAACTTTAAGTAACTGTTAATGGAACAAAATAAAGTAAATGGATATAATAGAAGAATAATATGCAGTGTTTTGTATATATAATTAATGCCATGACAGGCCTCAGTGACACCAGGGTAATCGTTGTAGTCTGAATATGAATTTGAAATAAATAAGTAATTGGCTCATACATAACTGAGTGATACCATGCTTTATGATGATGCAGTAGATTCAGTCTTGGTCACAGTGGGACAGTCAGTTCAACATCAATTTGAGAAAAAAGAGTATCTTAGATCCAATCTTTCCAACTTTCTTTCTTTCTCAAGTTGATAAGTACTGATCAGAAAATTTGTTTGGACATGGAATAGGGATTGTTGAGTTTGGATATGTAAGTGTGCACCAGTCCATGTATTACTTTAAAATCAAATTCTTTTTTCTTTTTTTTTTTAATCTCAAAATAAATTCTACATTTCACTGGTAACCAGTGAAAGGAGGTCAGTACAGCAGACAAACTGCTTCTCTTCTTGGTACCAGTGAGATGCGGGTGAGACAGAGATGTCTGAGTGACTTCCACATTTAGAGAGTGAATCAAGACATGACGAGATAAAATAAATCAAAGCATGTAAAACAGTCTGTAGAGTGCCAAAAGAGAGAAAGGGTTTTATTTTTGCAGTCAATGTAATGCTACTACTAACAGTAGAGTTTATTTCGTTTGTCAAAGTCTTCATCAAGCTAAATTATTGCCAGATGTATACAAGAAATCTGACAGCTAAATATGAATGAAATCATCCTAAAATAACCAATATGAAAGCAACATGACCAAAATGTTGTTAATTGTTCCATTAGTTCAGGAAACAGGAAAGACCACTATCTTATTCATTCATTCATTCATTCATTCTCTACTGCAGTGGTTTGTTCTGAAAATTTAATTCAAGGAGATCATGGTTCAACTCATAAAAACACTCATCTGATGACACATCAATAAAACTCATTAATTCCATAGAATCTTAAGAGGGAAGGGCGTTCATTCATATTTTTAAGAGCTATACATATGTTTCATCTCTAAAATAATGAGAGGGAGGTGAAGATGACACAAAGGAATCTGAGGGGTCAGTCCAAAAAACCTGTGAACCTGACATCAGCTGAGATGAGAGCATGTAGAAACTCCTGAGAAGAGCACTTGTTAATCCTAATCATATTCATTTGAACATCCCTAGTACAACATCTTTCCTCTCATTCACCTGACGTCAGTGGTGTCAGTGGTGTACAGGGGGAAAACAGGTTAGTTTTTCAGAGGGGCAAGATTTCATCCACTGGTCTGCATTGTTAATAACAACATCAAGAGTGATGACTATGCTGGGGAAGAGGGGAGGAGAAGGAGCAGCAGATTGAAGGAAACATTATCTTGGGTGGTGTTGAATATGAATGTGATTGCTGGATTTTCCCTTTCTCTCAGAGTGTGTGTGTGTGTGTGTGTGTGTGTGTGTGTGTGTGTGTGTGTGTGTGTGTGTGTGCATGTGTGTGTGTTTGAAAAAATCATCCTAATTATGTTATCAGGGTTATTTCAGCTTGGGTTTGAGACTCAAAATTTATATCAGACAGCCCCCCATTAGACACTAGGTAGTGGAATAGTGCTCTTCAAGAGTGCATCTTTAAGAGTTAAAATGGTATCTGTACCAGTTCTTGGGCCATCTCTTTTACAGCCGTGTGCACACTGTCTAAAATCATTGACGTGTACATACTCGTGTAATTATCCATGAAAGAGTAGTTATTGCACTGCACTGTAGTTTGTGATGTGGATAAATCTACAGGAGTCTATCCTGCAGATTCAGTTGTAACAAGCAACTGAACAGGTGTACCTAATAAAGTGGGCAGTTATATATATGTGTGTGTGTGTGTGTGTGTGTGTGTGTGTGTGTGTGTGTCTGCACTTTCAGTCAGTGGTGGTGGACAATGGTATAGGAACAATAAGGCCTGCATACATCCTAATACTTGGTTGACACATGAGACTGCAGAGTATAGCAGAAAAATGATGATCTCGTGTCACCCGACTTTGAGGTGGCATAAACGTTCAGGTAATGTGAGCCTGCATTTCATTATGGCGATTGTAATGTTTCTAGTATTTATTGAAGAAATTGGGATTAATCAAAAGTAGTTACTTATTACCTACTATAGCAAAGTGAAGTTAAAACATATATCTAGCATTGTACCGGTTTTCTACTAGCAAATCCCACTGTCTGACCAAGACACAAGATAACTTACAGGTAGGAACAGGAGCCATTGTTGCCCTCTGGTGGTTGGGAGTATTAAGAACTCTAATCCTTGCAGTGATGGATACAATTTCACGGTTGTCACCACGGTTGACACCATGCCACACAACAATGCAACACTAAAATCATAAAGCTCTGCATGCATTTGTAAAAGCATTGAAGCAGACATTTAAAAGAAGAAAGCAAGTTACTTTCTAATTACTTTAATATGCAATAATTGGTAAAGTCAGTTACTGGTAATTAGTTACTAACCAATTCAGTAACTTGCACAACACTGCTACATGGAAAAAACATAATTTTGTATGTCAGTAAAATTAAATGAATATAACTGAGTTGTCTGCAGGATTGTTCTTTTTTGGAAGCAATTTGAAACAGACATAGGGAGTATGCACAAAAGGCCAGTTAATAACATGGATTGAAATTCAAGGTAGACAGACAGCAGAGCGGGACCGAGCTGACAGACATCCACATAAAGACAAAACTACAGCTTTAGTCTGCAAAAGCAGCTTTGCATTGCCTGATGTTGATGTAGATCAATACGGTAATCTAGCCATTCTGTATACACTCACACACACACACACACACACACACACACACACACACACACAAGGGCATGGACACACACCAAAGAAGTTATTACGCGCCCCAGTGACTGCATTATGATCTCACACCAACATGATGGCCGCTGGTGCTCAGATGGCAACAAAGAAAAGAAGCTATGAAGCAGGAGATGTAGTAGATGACTACAGGCGCTAATGTGCATAATATACCCATACACACCCACAGGGATTACAAAATGAAAGTCTGGAAAGTATGGAATAAAACCTGAGAATATGAAGTGAAATTTATCTTATTAACTAGAATATTTCTGTTTTTGTTTTTTTTTTCTTACTTACAGGCCATGTCAACAGGGCCATTTCTGTACACTTTGTCCAGAAATGTTTAGATGTAGATAAGTTAGATGTCCACTGGCACCCCAGAGGAGATCAGTATTTTCAGTTTAACATGTTATGACAGTTACAATCATTTTATAATACTTTAGTATTTAAGTAGAATTTAATTATGCTTAATGAACTTTTGTTTTGTGTCATGTCAACATCATCTGTCACTGAGTATCTTTACACTATCATTGTTCCTTTTATGTCTTATCATGGTTTTAATTGTGACTTTATTGACTTTATATTTCAATTCTAATTTTGAAACCCAGTGTGCATCATTTAGTAATGTTTGCATGGAACATAAGTAACCAGATCTCTCATATGTGATTCTTACACAGCAGTGTGAGCAAATGAATGGAAAAAGCATGAACCCTTTCTATATTGGGCATCACTATACTGCCGCTCTTTGGACAAACTCTACACTTGAAATATGTCCTCATCACAGAAATGACATAAATTATCATTTGTTAAAATATCTAATACAACATAGGATTATGTTTTCCTGACAGGACCCTCGAAGGGTCCTGCAAATCATGGCTGTGAAGCACGCAGGCAGAAGTAATATGATATTGTTAAAGCACAGTAAAACCTTTTAGGGAGGTCAGGGTGGATATTTGGATGTACAAAGCACACAGGTCCATTCTTATTTGGTACTTTCAGTCAGCAATATTTCCTTTTAGTCACGGCCACACTCATTTCAATGCCATTCATTTCAGTTCAGTTTGATTTATGTAGTGCCAAATTACAACAAAAAAATTCACAGGACACTTTCCATATAGAGCAGGTCAGGACCATACTCTTTAATGTACACCCAACAATTCCCCCATGAGCATGCACTGGGCAACGGTAGCAAGGAAAAACTTCCTATTAACAGGCAGAAACCTCAAACAGAACCAGGCTCTGAGTGGGCAGCCATCTGCCTGCACTGGCTGGGTTCATTTCCTAGCCCTCATGAGTAACTCGACCATAGCAGTGGCAGATCAGAAAACAGTCATAAAAGGCAAGTACATACAAACACAAAACCTTTTGTGTTGTTTAGTGTAGCATACTTGTTAATATTTAAACCCCAACACTAATGAAGCTCTTATAATAGTGACATTTTTACAATGTTATTTGTATCAGAATCAGAATCATGACCATGGCAGTATACACTAGCTGCTTGCAGGTTTTGTTTTTTAATGTGTTTTTCTAATGTTTTTAATGAAAAACAGTATGTTCTATGATCATCTGTGGTAAACACCACACATCACTACTGTGAACATTTGTAAATCAGCATAATGGGTATTCCAGCTATCAGCATCTGGATGGAAAGTAAATGGAGAGAGGGATGTGAAGGAATTGAAAATAAAGGGGGAGTAAAAATAAAAGAAAAAAGAGTTAATCCTCAGCTCCCACTGTGCTAAAAAGAAAAAAAAAACTAATCTAAAGGGAGGCTGTCTAAAGGAGGATGGCTGAAGGAGACAGAAGCACAAGAAAAGTGGCTGAAGGGAGGGAGTGCCTAAGGTATGGTGGTGGTGGTGGTGGTGGTGGGGAGATAACCATCAGTAATTGCAGCGAGCTGGTGGATTTCCATTTCTTTGGTCGCTTGACCAATGGTGCGTTAAGATGTCTGCACCAAACAGCTGTGTGGAACAGACGGTGGATGGCGCCATTGAGGCACTAGCTCTGTGGAAGAGTAGGAAGAGATGCTGCCATTTTGATGGCGGCAAGAGAGTGGAGGCTGAGTTTTTCAGACAATGGCTTCTTCACACACACACACACACACACACACACACACACACACACACACACACAGATAAAGACTCATAAAGACTGATAAACTGAGTTTGTGATCAGTGTCCACTGATACTGGATGTCAGTGGTGAAGGGGTCTTTGTGAGGGGCTCTGTCCTGCCCCACAGTCTCTTCAGCAAAAACACCAACACTGACACCATCATTTCATGGACTCGAGATGATCTCAAATGTATAAAATGACATGCTAAGGGTAATGATTCGTAACATGGATTAACACTATGATGGAATTACCTATACAACAGAATAAGCTGCCAGCGTCTCCTTCACTCAAACAACACGAACCCTTCTTACACCTCAACAAATAAGCACACTAAATGATGGGCTGCCATTAGTCTTTGCTTCTGATTCTTAGCAGCTCTGGAAATGCTGTGATATTTCTCTACTGACCAAACTATAATAACCACCAAAAGTAAGTCAGTTTAGTGAGAAATATGTCAGGAAGTTGTTGACATATGATTCATTTTTACCTTAAGCTTGTTCTAACAATTGTTAGGTTCAGGAGCTTGGAGATGCGATATGTTGTGTTATGATCAAAATCATAATGTCACACAGAGCAAGACAACTAATTGTACATCAAATAGCTGCACATTTCTGCCTCCTTCAGGAACCAACAATATCTACATCTTATCATACCAACCCTTGAGTACAGACACATGTTAGGAAGTGCTGGCATTGAATCATAAGTCCCATGGTCGTACTGTTGTATTAACGCCATCATTGCCATGAGCCCTGCATATCTGTGTGTATACTGCATATTTTTTCAGGTATTTACAGCCTATTTCTGCAGCCATCTGTACATATCACACATTTAGCCATAAACTCCTGTTCAAACATCCCATCACACTATATTTAATCATATTTATTGAGCATTATATTACTTTTCACATGTCTAAATATTGCTCCTTATTTCATATCCAGTGCTCCATATCCACCTTTTAATTACCCACGTTCTCCCTGCACTGGGCTTTTGCTGTTGGTCCTTCTTATTTTCCTTGGTCTAATTTTGGTCTTTAAAATCTTCTTATTTTTTAAATGACTGCATATTTTGTCTCCATTCTATTATACTTGGGTAGTCTATAGAGGTGGTAACTACTAAAATCACTGAATACCGTACTGTACTGTGCCTATGTTATTAATAAATCTTTGAGTCTTGAATCAAATGACTTGGCATCCATGTGTCCATGTCTGTACAGTCACATGTGCACATCTTCCCACATATGCAGAAGTGAAGGATGACCCCAGCCACTCTTTGAGACACGCACACACACACACACATCCACACACAGCTATAACTCTCTGAAGCATGACAGCAAGGTTGGCTTTGTCCCTGGGGGCTGTTCATTTACTGTCCAACATAATGCCATATCCCCAAACCCCCATCCCCATCCCAAATACACACACACACACACACACACACACACACACACACACACACACACACACGCGCACACACACACACACACACCTTATTGGCTATTATCTGGGCTGTCGGAGCCTGTGTTGATACCTAATGAAGGGCCACGGTTGCCATTTCTCAGCTGACGGTCACCATGGTTACAGGAGAACAGAGGAGGAGGAGAATAGGGGGAGGAGGAGGGAATGCATGCATTTGAAAGAGAAAAGAGTGAAATCTGATGGAGAGAAAAATACGAGGAGGAGAAGTGGCTGAATGCAAAATCAGATTTGATGTATTTGTTTTTACTGCTTGTTCAACAAAACAGACAAACCATTTTCCTTCCGTGACATCATGTTAATACAGGCCAAGGGTGATGGCAGCAAAAAGCTGAAAAGATGCAAATCCACAGTCTTTGTAGAGTGTGTACCAAGAAGTCATAAAGACAAAACATTGTCTAAGACCATTTAATTCAACCACCTCCTTCATAAGAACACATTTTACTTTAAAGGACCATTCCAAATTATTTATTGTAGTGAAACTACTGAAATACATACACTGTTAATAATTTGATATGTTGAATATAAAAGATCATCTTTAGGATACAGAGTTCGTTTTTGCTTTTTTGATTGTTCTTGAAAATCTGGAACACTCTTTCCTTTGTTATGACCTTACCAAACAGAGGGATGCTAAAATTTGGGTACCCCTGGTCAAGATTTCTGCCACTGTTGGTAGTACATCTAGCTAAGCAAGAAGACCTGATTTCCAAACAGTATAAAATTAAAGACATTGTTCATTTATTTAATATTTCAAGCCAGATTACTTTGTTATGTCCATATTTTACAGTTGTAAAGTGAAAATGTGAGGGCCTAAAGCAAAAGTTTGGGCACCCAAGTTTGGGTATTCTTACTTTAGTAATTATCAGAAGCTTGTAAAGGCTTTTTGTAGCCAGCTATGGTTCTTTCAAGTCTTGTTTAGGAGATTTTCACACATTTTTGATGATAGGTCACTGGACTGTGAGGGCCATGGCAAAACCTTCAGCTTGGTCCTCTTGAGGTAGTGCACTGTGGATTGAGGCTTGTTTTGAATCATTAATCTGTTGTAGAAGCCATCCTCTTCTCATCTTCAGCATTCTTAGAGACAATGTGACGTTTGCTTCCAGAATTTGCTGGTATTTGATTGAATCCATTCTTTTCTCTACCAGTGAAATGTTTCCTGTGCTGCTGGCTGCAACACAAGCTGAAAGCATGACTGATCCACCTCAGTGCTTAACAGGGAACACACCATTGCTCATTGTGGCCAAAAAGCTCTATTTTTATTTTGTCACACACAGGAAAGGTTTTCCTCTGATGAGTCTTCCATGACAGTCATATTTGTGCAGGTGCTGCAGGAACAGTG
Organism: Chaetodon auriga; assembly: GCF_051107435.1. Taxonomy (NCBI): domain Eukaryota; kingdom Metazoa; phylum Chordata; class Actinopteri; order Chaetodontiformes; family Chaetodontidae; genus Chaetodon; species Chaetodon auriga. The sequence goes on from NC_135087.1 coordinate 24,198,022, forward strand.
ACCAGTAGAACAGTGCGCAACCGCTTGAGAGTCTGCTAAATCTTCCTGAAGGTCTTCTGCAGTCAAACGGGGGTTTGATTTGACTTTGAAGTGATCCTATGAGCAGTTCTGTCTGAAAGCTTTCCTGGTATCCCAGACTTCAGTTTGAACTCTACTGTTCCTGTTAACTGCCAATTCTTAATTACATTATGAACTGAGGAAATGGCTACATGAAAACGCATTGCTATCTTCTTATAGCCTTCTCCTGCTTTGTGGGATGCTCAGCAGCTGCTCAGAGGAGCCCATGGCCGCTGACTGTTATGACAAGGTTTAAGGAGTCTGAGTATTTATAAAGCTTTGAAATTTGTATCACTTGGCCTTTCCTAACGATGACTGTGATCAAGCCATAACACTAACACGCTAAGGGATAGGGTTAAGGTTAGGGTTAGAGACCTGACCAGAGACCTGGGTAAAAGTTTTGTGAGAGCTCAAATCTCAGGATGCCCAAACTTTTTTTGCATGGGGCTCCTTTAATTTTTTCACTCTGAAATTACACAAAACACAAATAATACCCTAATTTTGATCAAAATGTTGAAGAGGATCTTTTATCTTTAACAGCATTTTGGAAAATCAGTCCATCTACTCACTTAACTATTCACAATAACATAAATTATGACCAGGGGTGCCCAAATTTTTTCATGCAACTGTACTTATTGATCATTGCCTGAGCTGAACAGTTTCAGAAAGGCTCTGTATTTGAACTCTAAAACTTTGAAGAAGAACATCAAAATGATTGCTTTCATCTTGTTCTTTTTTCATGTTATGTCTTTCACTGTCATTTTTCTTTCAGTTCTTCTTTTTCTGTCTTTGTTTCTTTTTCTGTGCCAAATTCCTTTTTGTCTCTCTTGTACAGTGAATAGCAAACTTCTAAAAATCAAATTTCCTACTAGCTCCTCTTGCACTGCCAGTCACCATTTCTTTTGATTTGTAATCAGTTTCAGCTGATGGACATTTTGTCCTTTACCTCTTACATATAATTGTGTTTTGAGAGGGGCACATGACACAAGGCCAAATTAATCGCAACACTAAACTCATTTCTGATGGACAGCTGTAAAGTGGTGGGCAATGATTTCGCACACTGTCTCCATGCAGAAGTGTACATCTCCAACAATGAGATGTGGCAGGGCTAATACTGCATGCACACTGTGATCTAATCAGAGGACGCTCAGGTCAGGGTGATGAGACACCTGTCAGCCTCCCCAGAAAACTGCAGCCTCCTCTGATCAGCAAAAGCGTGTCAATGTGTGTGTGCGTGTGTCAAGGCAATTTGAAATGTATTATCATGAAGATTATTCACAACATGGGAATTATAATGATTAAGAAAATAAAAAAGTGAAGGCCATCAAACATACTGAAACTCAAACCTGGAAAACTCCGTTTTCTCAAACCTGCTTCTGTGGGTCATATTTCATCCTCTCAATCGTACTCATTACACTCTCACATCAAGTGTAGCTATGGCTTCTGTTTATGCTGCAAATTGATTTCTAATTATTTATTTATCAAGTAATTAAAGACAAAATAACCAGTATCCACATCATATCTGTTTTAGTTTTGTCAAAGTATGTTATTCTTGAATTTGTATTTTTTCTGGAATTATAATGTCACATTGATTTAGTAAAATATTTGTATCTGTTGTCCAAGATATAGCATACAAAAGGACTATGCTTCTTCAAGTTAAAGTTTCTATTTGACATGTTCTCAACATATCTCTACATTTTACAGTGAAATGGTTTGTTGTCCCGTCCAGTACTGTGTTTGACATAAGAAAAATATCAAACACTCAAAATATAATACATACAACAAGAAAGTAGAAAAAGAAAAAAGAAATTTGATATACACATCAAAAGATGAAATATGGTGCAAGTATTAATATACAAGTGATCAGGGCGTCAAGCAAAAGTTCTGGAGGGGCACAATAAGAGCAGAGGGCATGGGAGTCCCTTCCCAGAAAAGAAAAACTAGTGACGTAATTGACATACAGACTTTAGGGACATTATTTTAGACATTGATTAAATTGGTTTATGTAATTTAGTAATCTTTGATTAATATCAGGGCAAATATAGTATATTTTCTTAGAAAATTTTATGTCAGTTATTTGTGCTGTTATGGTGGCTGAGTATGACACTTCTATCTTGCTTCTATGCTGCTGCCATTGTTCTTGAAAAAGAACTAAACCATGTCTGCTTCACCCAAAAAAATGTATGAGGTATACATTCACAAATAAAAGGAGTGGAATCCACAATGCAAATCAACTTACATGAGATATATAATAAACCAACAGATGAAAGAAACTTGCCAAGAACACGAGTACAGGTGAGATTGTGCTGACACACATAACACAACAGTGTCTGCTCCAAGAGGGAATAAATCTTTCAATTAAGTCTACATACATTTCCATGTAGGAAAATAGCCTACAGCTCTCCCCTCTGAGACCATGCAGAGCACTCTATGCAAAAGTAACCACACACAAGAATAGTTTCCTCCCACAGGTAGATCTGAAAATGCACAACCTGAAAAGGAGCCAGACCCATCTACTATTTGATAGTTGGGACCCCAACCCATGCAGAACCAAGAAATGCCAGCCCTGAACCCAACCAAACCCATTTATTATTTGAAAGCTGGGACCTGGACCCACGCAGAACTGAGAAATGTCGGACTCAAACCTGGCATGGATAACAGAGACCCAATCTGTACTGATTTTACAGATGGTTACTATTCAGACACAAAAAACTTTGTGTCTTATCTAATACAACGTGAGGTTTTCTGTTATTCCTCTTTTGCTGATTGAAACAGCATGGCAAATCCAAGCAGCAGCCTCCAGGGCTGAAATGAAATATGAAACAAACATGTAAGTACCAAAAACTGTGATTCTTCAAAAGGCTACTTGAGGTAGGCTCCAAAAGAAAGTCAATCCTGCTGTAAGAAGGGTTCATGTTGTTTGATTGACTTGTGTGCTTTACAGCAGAAATGAACATGATGTAAGTCTGGTACAAAAAGAGGTTTTGGTCTCTATAGCTAATTCCACGAGAACTCACTCATTTAAATTATGTTAAGGCTTAAAGTTAGGCATAATTAAGGACAGCCACTTGCTTTTCACATGACTCAAGGGAAATTTTTCATGCAAATATTGGACAAATAGCATGGCTTGGTGAGCAAGCAAGATGTGCTAATGATGCTAATGGGAGCATATACTACAGCCACGGTTATTCAACCAGCATGCAACAACAAGTCAAAACACGATCGAGGAGTGTTACAGTTTAGGGTGATAATACTTGAACAAAAAGTGTTGAGGATGGAAAATAAAGGTCTACCAGGTTGGTTAGCTAATGTAAAGTAATGTTAATATTAAATGTGCCATATAGACAACATAACATTAATGCTAGACTTGAGTAGCCTTTAGATATGGAGCCTACCTTAAACCACAAAGATATCACTGCTTAATGTGATTGTATGGGCTTTCACATGTCAAATAAATATGAAAGACTATTCAATACCTCTTAGAGTCTATATAAATGGGTCTAAGCATAGAGCCTATGGTGATAATGATTTGTTAACCATGTATCACCAGAAATACATATGCAATCTCTATTGTCAATGTCTGTGTAGATAGTTTCTGGAATAGGTTGTTTGCAGTAATGTGACATTAAATTCAAATGGAGGGCCAGAAGTGAAAACTGCAATGGACGAGATGAAGGAAAGTCCATACTGGGCTAGTTCAGATGAAACTATGAGAGAAAGGTATAAGCATAAAATCAGGCCTTGCCTGAACCTTGTCATGTTGAGTGAGCTTTTAACTTAAGACAGGCGAGAGTGAATGCTTTCTTCCAGTGTCTTAAAGCTGTCATCTTTCTCTCATGTAGGACTCTTGAGGAAAGTAACAACACCTTTGCTGACGTGATGTGCATCTGATTGTTCGTTAGACATGCATGACAGTGGCCAAATTTCTGCAAGTCTCAGCAAAATCTACTCCTGCAAGTTACCACAGTTGTGTATTTTAAAAACGCAGATGCATTTTTAAGCTTGTGTGGCATAATATCAATAACAGATAAATCATGATTGTGTTGTATAGTTTCAGGTTAACTTCCCTCAAGTAAACTGGGACGTTGCCAGTTGGAAATGCAGATTAGCATAGAACCCACCTCCCCACAAGCTACAATACACACACACACACACACACACACACACACACACACACACACACACACACACACACACACACACACACACACACACACGTCTGGGTCTTCTCAGATCATTGTAACAACACCACAGAAAATTACATTTTACATGTATTTTTTCTAATGGTATGTCCAGGTGTTCTCAAAACACGGTCATGTATTATCTTTATCTAGTTAAATATCTATATTCATATCCAATTCTATATGAATATAGGCCATCTTTATCAATATTTTGGGCATTTAAAGTCATGTGAAATGATAAAACAGCTTTCCTTGGATTATTACAGTGTTTCGGACTAAATATTTTACTGGATTGGATCATCTGAACCTTTGACAATGTAACCACACCATTTTTGTCAGAGTGTTATTGATTGATGGACTACTGTGAGACTTCATTGGTGAACTGCCTCTATTTTATAATTAGTTCTTTCTTGTTGCCATTGATTGTACCTGCTGATATGATTCTACCTTGCATCAATTGATTCTCGAGGATCTTGTATGGCATGAGTACAAACTTAAACAAAGCGTTTGTGTCAATAGGTAGGTTAGGTTATTTAACACTCCTATGGCCCATCAACAGTGCAAAACACCCACTTACTTCCATTATGGATTGTACTTTTACAGATTATATTTTTTACGGTGTGAAATGCAGTTAACATGTACATACCATCATGCGCTGTCATTGTCAATATAAATCCTGTACACTGTATACTGTATATAGTCATATGTACATGCATGTACTGTACATAATCATCATCCACGCCACGGTCAAATATATACATAAACATTCTTTTTTATTCTTTATGTGTTCAGCTTTTTGTTGTCATTGGTCTGGGTGGTATGTTTGTTCCTGTGTAAGTACACTGAAAAAAAAGAACTGAAATCAAATTCCTTTTTTGAGTAGATACTTGGCCAATAAAACCAATCATCAGACTACTGCTTACTATATATTTGATCCATCATGAACAAGGTGAACCCAGAAAAGGTAATGCCTAATTTTTGACAGTACAGTCCTACAAGAGGCTTTATAACTTTAGACACTAACAGAAAATGTGATTTAGTTGACTTTTCACCAAAGGTGAGGATGAACCTTGGGCAAAAACACAACTGCACTCCACTGCAAACATTTGCCTTTTTACAACCTTGTTTATCTACACATACATGTCAACCTTTGTGTCAGCGTGAAGCTGACAGGAGGGGCGGGTGTCGGGGTTTGAGGGGCCGGGGGTAGGTTGAGGAAAATAGTAAGTGATTTTCGATCGTAGCAGGGAAGCCCATCAGTCACACACACCCGAGAGCCACAAACACACACACACGCACGCACACACACAAAATGGGCTTCGGCAGGCCTTCCTGAGGCTAAGTGGCGTTAACCTCTTTCTCTCATGGGGCCCAGACAAAAGCCCCCAAGGAGCGCTAATAATCACCTCTCTATCTGCCCCTTCCCCCTCCCCATATCATGCCAGCTCCAGCCTTCGCGTCTGGGCTCTACAGCACAGCATCACAAGGGGAAATTTTCCCACAACTTAACTTTTATTAAAACACAAAATGATCACACACATTTTTGTGAAACAAGCCTTAATTCTGAACATCAGAAAATGATCTTCTGTGGAAAAACAATATGTGAAAACAGCTTTCATCTACCAAATGTGGTTAAAGTTTGTTGAATCAATGTCTGGATTAAAGTTATATCTCAGGAAAGGAAATTAACTTATATAAAATTATATTGGAGACATATTTAACTGTATGGCTAGAGAGAGACTAAAGGCTAAAATCTAAAATCTTAATTTCAAAATCTTACATGAAAGACAAAGGCAGATTTCAAAGAACAGCGCATGAAAAAATGTGTACATACATACACGCAGACAGAAATTACAAAAGGGTTTGGAGTTGGAGTCAGCACTACCTGCGTCTGTGCTGTGTTGCAGGAGAATGAGCAGGGCATTCATCTCCCAGTTTGCTACTTCTCAAAAAAAAAAAAAAAAAAAAAAAAAATCAGTAATCACTGAAAAAGATGCCTTCTGCCTGCTTCTTGTACTGCAGCACTTACGTTGCTGTAAACACAGATTACAAGCACAAAAAAGCTACAGGAATTTTGTTTGCTGACGCACTTTGTCAAGTTTCTTGCTATTCCGAATTATCAACCATGTAGTTCCTCTGTGTTTCTTGGATCATTGTCACTCTGGGAGATCGTGTTAGGCCTAGTGCAATAGTTTTATCTGTTTAAATGAAGCTGTAGGGGTGAGCTGCCATTTTGTTCTTCACCGTTTTGCCCACTGTTTTTGCTTTATTATATGGTGTCAGGTTTAGTCGATGTGTTTTTTGTTTGATTGCTTCACCAAGGGTTAGACAGTCACTTTTTGAGGAGGCACAAAATTTTCTGTTTGCTGTTGTGGCCTTTGGTTCACCCTGCAGTTACGTTGCTTTAGTTTATCATCACAATTTCTCCAATTTGTAGCCATAATATATTTCACTTTCATTGCAATTCAGTGTCTAACCTTAACAGAGACCAAGAAAAAAGGAAGTACACAAAGTAATAATAAAATTACTATTTTGGTGATTGGTGTCATGGTCAGTTTTCTGCCTCTCATACTGTCTCCATGCCTGCCTTATTCAGGAAAGGATTTCTCCATTTTCATCCAGCAAGCTCATTTTTTAAAGGCTGTCTTCATAAGGTAAAGCTGTCACTATCCTGTTCAGACTTTTATTCCTGGGCAGGTTTTGAGAAATTTTGTATGGGCGTCACTTATAATTTGCATAACTTTCATGGTTTACAATTATTGGGGTTTTATTTTTCCAATAAATGCTGTTTAAGACCTTTCCATGCATGAAGGAAACACTGAACACTTGGGAAGCACAAGAAATTCTCATCATTATTTTTGACAGCAAGTGGAAGAATATGGAACTTAACAAGTCTCAGACATAAAAAACATGTCAGTGCCTCACAAAATGATTCATACGACAGACCGTTCCAAAATTAATGTGAAGCATTCTTTATCTCTCTGTTTTAGATTTGGCCAGGTTTGGGAAAATAAAATGCCTTGGTGTTCATGGTTAAAAGACGATCAACCATCCTTCTCGTCCTCCTCCATAAAGCCTCAGTTTTATGGTATCATGTTTCATCACACTACTGAAAGAGGACAGGCCTTCACACTGATCACTGATCATTTAACTAGTGCTCCTGACTTTCAGTTTCTCACTTTCATTAAGACCAGATTTTAAGGCACATAATGCGACATGACAAATATTTGTATATGGACTGTGTCTGTGTGTGCGTCTGCGGGTGTGTGTGCGATACTCATAGATGCACGTCTCTAAAAAAATAATGATATATGAAGACAGTTGTGTGTGTGTGCTCGTGTGTGTGTTCCTGTGTGTGTAGAAGGGTACTGAACAGATGAAGGTGGGGGCAGTATTGAAGTGGGAGTCACTGGTGTGTAACGGCACACAGACTCCTCCTTGATTGGCTCGGTTTCCACCCACCCCACCCCTACACCTTTTTTTCTTTCCCCACTACTCCCTATTTTCCTCTTGAAACAATGCTTTCATTTCACTCCTCTGCTGTCTGTCCTTTACTACAAGAGAGGGAGAGGAGGAAGGAAAAGAGCAGGTAAAAGATAAAAGATTTGCTGAAAAAGCAGTTTAAGTGATGAAAAGGTTCTGTTTTTATTTCAATAAAAAAACAAGAACAACAGAGTGAAATAGTCAAATTGGAGATGACAAAATGTGAATTAGGATGACATAACAGCTTGATAATATAAAACTATAAAGTGGTAAAAGTGTTTCTGTACAAAACAATGTGATAACACCTAAAATGTTCTAAATTACTGCACTTGAGTGAGACGGATTCTAAATATTATAAATACAACACAACCGCTGACAGCTTTCAATTGACAATGCAATGTAGGTTGTCATAGCATATTATTGCCAGTCTTGCTCAGGAAGATATCTATTAGACATCTATCTATTAGCAAGAACATTTCACGTGACTCTGTGTATACATCTACATAATACAGTATGTATGGCTCGTATGACTAGCATGAAAAAGTTAATTTTGTATATTTTTTCTATGTTTTTTTTTTTGTCTTTACATAATTGCTGTAATTAAAACACTGAGCCCTACAAATTAATAGTAAGCAAATCCTGAATTAATAAAGATGAAAGTGAAAAAGCGGGGAGACAGCAAAAAGGACGTGATTTGAAGGGGCACAATGGGGGAGGAGGGAAAGGGTTGGGGGAGGTGAGAGTGCAAGATCTGGAGGGAAAGAGATAACAGCTCTCTCTCTTTCTGAGTCGTCATGTGAGTGGCGTGTCACAGTGAGCGACTGGCCGACAGAGATAGGGCCAGAGCCCACCACAGTAATCTGCTCTGCAAACACACACACATACACTCAAATACACAAAAACACACCTTATCAATGATCAAATTTACTCAGGCGATGTGTTCATCAAAACCTGCATGCTCAGTAAACCTCTACAATCCAACAAAGCACCATTTGAGAAAATGAGCTTTGTAACCTGCATATGTGTGGGCATATATGTTTACCGCAGTTAAAAGGGTAATGCTACAATTTTCCATTCATATGCACATTCTCACACTGGTAGTGGCACAGCTGCCATGAAAGGTGCTGGTCTGCTCATCTGGAGCAATTTGGGGTGGAGGGTCTTGTTCAAGGATACTTCCACATCTAGACAAGCGGTACCAGGAAACTGATCACTGATCCCTGCAGGTGACAACACGCTTTTCCTCCTGTGCCACAGCTGCCTTGCAGGTACCTTCAGTATGAGGAGAACACAGGAGACCTATGCTGCTTCATCATAATGGCTGCTTCTCATCAACCCCTTCCCAGCACTACATTTGATCAACTCTGACTCTTTTGACGAAGAATAATGGTACAAAGACAGGTACAGAAAATGGTGTGCTTCTTTTTTTGCCACATCAGCAGCATGGCCTGAGAATAGTGATGTCAGTTCATTTGTCCATTTGTCCGCTTATGTCAACCTAGAACCAATCTCAGAATCTATTGGCTATTGTCTGGTGACTATTTAGTCTCTGGGGGCAAGTGCCAATGTTTGGATATCTGGGCTAAGACTTCCTCTTTGGCAGACCAGTCATTGTTTTTAGTCCAATTAGAAAATTAACTTTCAAACTTGACAACAACTCCACATTTCTGCTAATTTCAATAAACAGAAAACACTATATCATCATCAGATGATAGCTGATGAGTTCCAAGGTCGCATTTTAGCCAATGCCTTCTGCGT